>NC_058048.1:10208802-10508802 GCF_020085105.1 Siniperca chuatsi | reverse complement strand
TCAGCAGATCCTCAACTGGCCGTTTCTGCCTCACTAGACTGTATACTCTCAATGCAGTATGAAAAAGGAGCCGGTAAATCCCCACACAGGGATTTACCAGCTCAAGGTCAGTGTGAGGCTCACCTGACCTTGTTTGTTGCAGGAAATCCTATCCTAATATTATTAAAAAAATTAAAATAAATATATATATATACATATATATATATATATATATATATATATAAAAAAAAAAAACTTTGTCCTTCACCCCCCGCGGGTGGTCTCGTCCTTCGAGCTCGGGTCCTCTACCAGAGGCCTGGGAGCTTGAGGGTTCTGCGCAGTATCTTTGCTGTTCCCAGTACTGCGCTCTTCTGGACCGAGATGTCTGGTGTTCTTCCAGGGATCTGCTGTAGCCACTCCTCCAGTTTGGGGTCACTGCCCCGAGTGCTCCGATGACCACGGGCACCACTGTTGCCTTCACCTTCCAGGCCTTCTCCAGCTCTTCTCTAAGCCCTTGGTACTTCTCTAGTTTCTCATGTTCCTTTTTCCTGATGTTGCCATCGCTTGGTATCGCCACATCAACCACAACGGCTTTCCTCTGTTGTTTGTCAACCACCACGATGTCAGGCTGGTTCGCCATTACCATTCTGTCAGTCTGGATCTGGAAGTCCCACAGGATCTTGGCTCGGTCATTCTCTACCACCTTTGGAGGTGTTTCCCACTTTGACCTCGGGGTTTCCAGTCCATACTCAGTGCAGATGTTCCTGTACACTATGCCAGCTACTTGGTTATGGCGCTCCATGTATGCTTTTCCTGCCAGCATCTTACACCCTGCAGTTATGTGCTGGATTGTCTCAGGGGCCTCTTTGCACAGCCTACACCTTGGGTCTTGTCTGGTGCGGTAGATCTGGGCCTCTATTGCTCTGGTGCTCAGGGCCTGCTCCTGTGCAGCCATGATGAGTGCCTCTGTGCTGTCCTTCAATCCAGCCCGCTCTAGCCATTGGTAGGACTTCTTGATATCAGCCACTTCAGTTATGTTCGGTGGTACATCCCATGTAGGGGTTTGTCCTCCCATGATGGTCCTTCCTCCAGCACGTCTTCCTCTGTTCCCCATTGCCTGAGACATTCACTGAGCACGTCATCTGTTGGGGCCTTATCTTTGATGTACTTGTGGATCTTGGATGTTTCATCCTGGATAGTGGCTCTCACACTCACTAGTCCACGGCCGCCTTCCTTACGGCTAGCGTACAGTCTCAGGGTGCTGGATTTGGGATGGAACCCTCCATGCATGGTGAGGAGCTTTCGGCGTCTTAACGTCTGTGGTCTGTATCTCCTCCTTTGGCCACCTTATTATTCCTGCAGGGTATCTGATCACTGGCAGGGCGTAGCTGTTTATTGCCTGGGCTTTGTTCTTGCCATTGAGCTGACTTCTTAGGACTTGCCTTACTCGTTGAAGGTATTTGGCCGTTGCCGTCTTCCTTGTTGCCTCTTCGAGGTTGCCATTTGCCTGTGGTATTCCAAGGTACTTGTAACCATCCTCAATGTCTGCTATTGTTCCTTCTGGGAGTGAGACCCCTTCTGTGTGGACTACCTTCCCTCTCTTTGTCACCATTCGACTGCACTTCTCAAGCCCGAATGACATCCCAATGTCAGAGCTGTAGATCCTGGTGGTGTGGATCAGTGAGTCGATGTCCCGCTTCGCTCTTAGCGTATAGCTTGATGTCATCCATGTAGAGGAGGTGACTGATGGTGGCCCGTTCCTGAGTCGGTATCCATAGCCAGTCTTGTTGATTATTTGGCTGAGGGGGTTCAGACCTATGCAGAACAGCAGTGGGGACAGAGCATCTCCTTGGTATATGCCACATTTGATGGATACTTGTGCAAGTGGCTTACCATTGGCCTCAAGGGTGGTTTTCCACAGCCTCATCGAGTTCGCAATGAAGTCCCTTAGAGTCCTGTTGATGTTGTACATCTCTAAGCATTCAGTGATCCATGTGTGCGGCATTGAGTCATATGCTTTCTTGTAATCAATCCAGGCAGTGCACAGGTTGGTGTGTCGGGCTCTGCAGTCTTGGGTGACTGTTCTGTCAACCAGGAGTTGGTGTTTGGCTCCTCTGGTTCCTCTGCCAATGAGCTGATATATATATATATATATATATATATATATATATATATATATATATATATATATATCTTGAATCCAAAACAAATTACTTTTTGTTGGTGTATTAGTTTGTGTGTTAGTTAATTGGTGTTACTTGCCTGTTACCTGTTGTCTTACTGACAATAACACATGGACAGAACATGTTTTTTCAATACATGTATTTAAATATTTAACAATTCAACAGTTCATTTAAATCAATATATAGTTGAACAGGAATTAAAAGAACATGGTATGATTTTTGACATTTTACAAAAGCCTTCACTCTTCTTTTAGCTGTTTAATTAGTCCTTTCTTGCCGTCCCTGTCCTCAGTACTGCAAACAGGTTCGGTATGACATCACGGTTGGCAGCAGTGGCTGTTAATTCTGCTGATTGGAAATGAGTAGGTGAAGTAAAGAAAACATCCATACTCATCCATTTGGGGTGATGCCAGCCTAGGAGAAGTGTTATGGGCTAGACCAGATGAATTCTTTATTAGTGCTTCCCTAAGAGCAATTTAATCAACTGGCAGTAAAATTCCTGCTGACCGAACCTGCACAGTCTGCACCAAAAGAGCAGAGCAGAAGTTATGGGTTTTCTAAATACCACCCACGCAAGAAGTTGCGTTGACACAAACTTACATAACATGAGTTTTGTAAGTTGTCACATTATCATTTGGCATGTGAATCACATCATTTGATAAATGACAGCAAATGTATTTGCAGGCAATGCAAATACATGATCCAGTGATGAATAATGTCACAGATTTATAATCAGCCCACAGCAAGAAACAGCAGCAATGTAGCCCAAAAAACTGCCAGGACTGCAGTGACATTTTCACAGTGTTATACTGCCACAGAGACAGCCAGAGGGGCTGGCACCACAATTATATAAAACCTCAAATTACATTCACCTGAGACAAGCTTGGGCACCTGACAACTGACAGCTATGCACCATTCAGCAGAGCTGAAAGTGTCCTTCAGCTCATAATTTCACAGATAATTGATGTCACCCATTCTTTCTCTGAAGGTGAGGTTAAACGTTACGCCAATGGAGACCATTTACATATTCGTCTGCAACTTGCAACATTAAAATGCCCCATAATGCCCAAAAATTGCCAGTGTGAAGACATTCCTTGTTCGTAACAGTTAATGGGGCACTAAGGATGATGATCTGCAATTGTTTTGACCAGAAAAGATAGTACTGTACTGCTTCCAGCAACAGTCGAAGTGACACACACACACACACACACACACACACACACACACACACACACACACACACAAAAACATTCAATTTCTTTCCCTCGTAACATGATTCCTATGTGATTAAAGCAACAACACTGAAGCAGCTCCTTAGGGCAACAAAGTACCCTTCTGAATTTCAGCCCAGAGTGAGGGTATGTCATAAGAAATTTGGCATATTTCACACTTTTGGTTTAATTTGAGCACTGTGCAGAACAAAGTTTTTTGAGCCCAGAAGCTCTCTTTAGAAGCCACATCATTAGACTGATGCCCCTTAGTGCTCTAACACTATCACTGAGCTGTATAATCTGGCTCTGACACAGTTGTCATGCATCATTTTTACCCAGAGAATCACAAGATAGATTCATGACATTGGAGCGGCTGATAACTGTTCAACAGAGGAAGAGAGGGTTGCCTAATCACCATACCGCTGTGGCTGCTAACAGCCAGTTTTCATATTAGACAAAGCCACAATTAGATCCTATCTGTCCCAGGTGACAGCTCCCGTAGCAACAGGCAGGGATGTCTGCAGTTTCACCGCAATATCTTACACCACAGTCTTGTTGTAACATCTTGCAATAGTCAAGTTCCTTAAACCTTAACTAAAGCTCACAATTCATGAAACTTTCCATCAGCCTGTTGCTGGATGTGGAATCACACTGAAGAAAATTCCAATAACACACACCTCACTATGGTAAAAATACGGTGTCCCAATTCCAGACTGTGTAGATACAAAGTATAAAGTACGCTATCTACTCATGTTGACAGTGCACTATTTTGACGTTTAGTAGACAATAAAGTACACATATCACTAACCGGGAAACGGAAAACTATGTCTACTACTGTGAGCACTGTTTTTATAGGGACTTTTTGTTTGTCTAAGATTTGTTTTCATTTTTATAAGCTTAGAGTATTTTCTTAATTTTCTCTTGGTCCTTGTATTGTGGGACACTATAAAATCACATTATGATCATTTATATGCTGGCATTTTCTTCATTTTTTGTCATGTTTCCAGTGTTAACACTGTACATACTCAAAACACAGAATAAGTAGGCCTATATAGAGTGTAAAATTCGCGCATCAAACTACAGTACACTCTTAAGCCCTGCTCGACACCAGTTTGATCAAGTAACAGTAACTCTCAAAGACTGTGTGATTTGTCAAGGTTTGACAGCCAAGAATCTCGGTGTTATGTTTGATCTTACTCTCTCTTTTGATCAGCAAATTAAAGATTTCTGTCCTTGGCTGATGCAGAGCTCCTAATTCACACCTCTGTTTCATCCAGACTTGATTACATGCACCGTAACATTTTGTTGTCAGGCCTGCCGTGTGCTTGTAATAAAAGTATTCAAATGGTTGAAAATGCTGCAGCCAGAATCTTAACTATAACTACAAAATTTGATCATATCACACCAATTTTAGCTTCCCTTCATTGGCTCCCTATCCATGCCAGGTGCTTCTGATGACTTACAAAATTATAAGTTTTGTAAAGTCTGTTTGTTTGTGTCCCACAAGCACAGCTCTGAGCCTATCTCTCTCTCTCTAGTTTCTCCTCCTTGTCCTTTCTTTCCATTCAGGCTTCTCTGTGCTGGACCATCAACCATCCTGGAACCTCTCTCTCTCCTGGCTGTCGGTGCCTCATTCAAGATGTTTGGATCTGGATCTTTGTCCTCCAGGAGATTCAGCCTCTCCTCTTGTCTCTTTCTGTCCCTTGTGTGCATGTTGTCATTGTCACTCTCTCTCCCTTTGTGTGTCTTTCTTTCTCCTCTCTGTGTGAATGGTGTGCTTAAGATTTGCCTCTTGTGTGTCTGCCAGGTCTCTATGGTGGAGAGGAGGTCGTGTGGCTCAGGTTCTGTCTGTTTGGGGACACCTGAAGTTGCTCAACATCGTCCCGAATCCATTCTTCACATGTATACAATCTTTCTATAATTTTGTCACAGTGTTCATACTGTCATGTTACGGTGTTGGCAAAACGTCTGCTGTGAATAAGGTCTACCTGCCCCCTTTAATTCCCACATTACAGTCTGTCATCAAGAAAACGAGAAACAGCTGCTCAAGAAAAGCCGTGGCTGCCTTCGGAAGGTCCTATCATCTCATCTACACTGATAGGGACTGCATTAATCAATAGCAATTTACACATATGAGTGCATTGGGGTACACAGGTTTAACATTTATTTAATTTTTTGCTTCAGTGGACCAGTTACTATTTTCAGAAGTGTTTTAATGTGTTTTGGCAGAATTAATACACTAATTCACTCAAACTCTTTCACTGTTTTTCATGCAAATAACAATTAATTAATGGAAAAAACAAAGTCAATTTGTATAAAGATTATTTTAGCTTGTCATTAGATATATCTTTAAATAGGAAACTAGGCTAAAAAAAAGTTTGAAAGGCTATATGAAGTTAGCAAGCTGACAGACAGCCATTTATAGCTAAAGAATTGCCTAGCTTAAACTTACACATCCAACACACAGAGCAACATTAGCATTCATTAATAGGGCAATATTCACTCTCCTTTTTTTAGTGCTGTTTTGGTCTCCAGGAACTCCAGAGAAAAAATATCTTGGTCTTTAGCTTGCTAGCTAGCTGCTAACTTTGTCTGTTGTTTGTCACTGGGCAGGTAGCATAGTTGGTTTATTAGAGCTTATTTGCTACTTTCTTTCTCCCTTTTTCCATGGTGTCACTGTAATATATCTGACATTCAAAAACTGGGAGGACGAGGGCTGAATTTGCACTCTTAAAGTGGATTACTGAGGTTTATTTTTCATTACACTACAGTATATGGGAGGGAGGGCTGTAGCTGTATTTCTTGACACCCAAATTTAATCCTTTCAGCATCACCCACAATAATCGCCTTGTGCATTCACAACTTTCTCTCCTCGCTGGAAGCCTAAACCCCTTCAACCTCACGGCCGTGAAGAAATCTTACTTGTGTCGTTTTCTGTCGCTGCAGGGAGAAGTTGACTTGCCACGTTGGTGGTGTCCATGCTGGAAGGGGCGGAAGGCGATGCTCCTGAACATCCCGTCCTCCGCTGGCTCCTCCAGCCTCAGCTGAGGGATGAGATGCCCAAAGGCCATGTCCTCTGTAACAGGTGTGCGCACACTGTAATCGGTGCGGGGAATACTACCTGCGACCCACTGAAGGCTACACCACTATTGGCCTGCAGTCGGATCGTCTCTGCTGTGCGGGCTGCAAGGCGAGGTGGAACTCGTTCTCAAAGTGGAGTCTGGGGCAGGTGTCCTCGAGAGGGTTCCCAGTTAAGTGAGGAAGTTATTTCACTCACTTTGTGTCTCACAAGTAATTAGCACAATGTTTTTGACTATAAAAATCTTTATTCTATCAGACTCTTCAGTGCCCTCATTATGTCTCTGCCTACATTTGAGATTAGAGGGTAAAATGGGATGTACAGAAGTAGAAAGGCATTTCACACACTATTTATACTGTAATTGCATACAAGAACTTAACTTTCATAGGCACATCATACACCTTTTGGGACTAAGATTTTTCTGAAAGGGTAATTGATGTTTGCCTGAATGGTCATGATTATTATTATTATTATTATTATTATTCAACAACGTGTTAAGCACAAGCATGACATATTTATTAAGTGTCCCCTGTCACAGACAGAGGATTCGGAATATCATTCAGTGATTAGGCCTCATAACAAATGTGTTAAAGTCGTTGTTGGCTTCTAGGATATGATACAAAAAGTGCCACCATAAGAGAAATGTCGTCACCACAGATGTCAAAATGTGTGTGTGTTATTTAACCTGCCACTTGCTGGTGTAGTAGTGGGTGAGATAATCTGAAGACTTGAATGCTATAGGGTCAACTTTTGCACATAGTTATGAAATGATGCAAACTGTACTAATACCCTTCATGTACAGCATATTTGGATCAACATTTTAGATGAACACCCTGTAGGTCAAAAGGAAAACGTGTTATACCACAGGTTAGAGTCTGAAGGTGAAATCCTCAGCCAAGTGGTTCTCTTCTTCAGAGTATAGAATTATGGATCTCCTTTGTCTAATTTAGCTGACAGTTCATTTTACTTGCTTGCTCCATTAAAAGATACTGTATCATTAATTGCCTCATTTTTTAAATTAGATGTACTAATAGCTTTCAGAATTGAGTTTCTAGTGTACTAAATTGATATTCATGCATCTTGCTTTCCTGGTTTAATAAAGAAAATCAAATACTTTAATTATTGACTATTAAGATATCTTGTTGGCTGTTTATCTTGTAAACACTAAGCTTAGTGTGCAGACATTTTTTGACACAGCACCAAAAAAGGTGATTCATCCTGCACCGACTTAATTAAAAGCTGAAACACATCACCATTGTTCTAGTTAAACAACACTTTTTCTCAGCTATAACGTCAGAGAATCACAATGTAAATTAATGCTCACATTTATCAGGGATGTCATAGGTGCATTAATCATAATCGGGCCTGTCAGATAGAACAGTATCAGTTAGTCAGTTTACAATTTAGCCTCCACAAATGGATAATTTCTCCATAGTCCATCTATATGCAACTCAAGTTTTAAAAGTGAAATTGCAGCAGAGAACAGTGTGTGTCAAAAATAGCATGCTATTAACCTCTCTATCTAAATGTATGGCAGCACTATAATTAGTGTAGTTGTCAGAGTGCGAAATATACTTTAGATGTGGGTCACAGAGCAATGTTCATTAGCCAGAGATAATCAGTGCAAAGACACGCAAAACACTGGTAAAAATCCACAGTATTATTCCGAAAGACTGACAATAGTGAAGCCAATTTGTTGCTTTCAGTGGCGTGCTGGAATGTTTTTCACCCGTCTTTTTAAAGCTGATTGTCAAAGATAATAGATGATTAGCTTTCAGATGAATGAAACCTGGATAAGAGGTTTTTTTATTGTTAAAATGGAAACAACAGTCTACACTTCTGCTGCACCCCTATTTATCATTATATTGTGTTGCACTTGGTTCACATGTCAGGTTCCACCAGAGGGAGCTTTAAGCAAAGCCACTCACAGTACCTGGACCCAATGAGATCCACTAACAATATTACTGTCATGTTCTTCCATTGAGCCATTTAGGACAACTGTGCACCGTGGACCGTTACATAAATGGATAACTTTTATAATTTTTTTAACAATATTCATGGTAAAATTAGGTTACAGTTATCTGTGGGGACCCAGGAATTAAGAACTGGTGATTAGTGACAAGGTCATTGTCAAGAAAGACGAAAATATTATCCAGACCTCACAAACTTCGATTAAAAAAGAATAATACAAACATAGTGGGGTGCACGGTGGCAGAGCGGCTAAAAGCTCCTGCCTCCCAATAAGGAGATCGTGGGTTCGATTCCCGGACCAGACCAACATCACACAATCTCTCTGGGTGGAGTCTGCATGTCCTCCCCGTGTTACCGTGGGTTCTCTCCGGGTTCTCCGGCTTCCTCCCACCGTCCAAAGACATGCATGTGTAGGTTAATTGATAACTCTAAATTGCCTGTATTGAATGAATGTGAGAGTGAATGGTTGTCTGTCCTTGTCTGTGTCTGTGTTAGCCCTGCGACGAGTTGGCCACTGTCCAGGGTGTACCCTGCCTAAGGCCCAAAGTCACTGGGATAGGCTCCAGTCACCCGCGACCCCTAACGGGACTAAGCGGTAGAAAATGGATGGATGGACAAACATAGTTCAGCTCCTGAAATTCGACCGCCATGTTCCAAAATTGGCTTGCAGCTCTCTTTTTCGTTGATACGGGTTACACATGAGATTTCTGATTAACTAATCTCAGCGGATGATGTATGATTTCTTTCATCTCATTAAGAGCCTATCAGAATCACAGATAACAAGAGAGCTATCCCCAATCAACACCAGAGGGTGCAATTATATAAGTGACTTCAATTATGAAGGCATTGTGTGGCAATCTACCAGTATTTACTTTGCAGATTATAGAGGGAGACCAAGAGCAAAATACGATTTGGTATTAATTAGGCTACAAAGCTCGCTCAGAGCAAAAAGATTTCTTTTCTGTGTAATGACATATTTTATCATTTTTGTATTTGGGATAATTAGAGTGTGAATGTCTGTGTTAATTCATAATTGTGACACATCATGCTATTAGATGATTTGCAACACCAACGATGTGTCCTAAATGGGCACAAAAAAAAGGCCAAATGTAGATTCTATCTAAAGTCTGAATAACATATTATCTGTAACACTGGAAATCACCATCTTGAGTTTTCTGATGGTCCAAGCTGTAACCAAATGATGTCAACGCATGCATGCATTGATAAGCGTATGTGTGTGTGTGTGCATGCGTGTGCGTGGGCATGCCAGTGAGATGGGTTTATGACAGTGTCATCACACATGGCTAATCATGTGGAACAATGGGCACAGGGACATGGAACAGGGAGTGGAGAAATGTGATCTGGCCTTGAAAATTTGATCTTGCTTAAATATGGATGCCGTGTTTTGAAAAGATGTAAATTTAGCAAGGAGTCTGCAGCCAACTCCTCAACAAACAGATGTTGGAGAACACACTGGTAATTGTATTATCCCCCCATCCCCCATTTATTTCCATTTGTTCACCCCAGTTTTGTGTCTTCTTGTCGTACCTTTTGTGTGCATCCTTGAAGTACAGATAAAGTCACACCCTGTGTCTTTAACCAGGGTTGACACAGATACTCCATCTTGGCAGTTCAATAGATTGTCAACATAAGAAGAACTTTTCAGAGGGAAGAAATGAATGTCAGTCGATAAGTGGCTGACAGGTCAATAGATATTGCTGACCTTGTTGCCAGGGGCGTGACTGTCACATTGGATGGAGGGGGAAGGAGAGCCCCCTGCCCAATTGTTGCGTCCTCAGCCACTATGAGACCACAGATCATGATGGGCTTAGTTATAACAGCTGTACAGAAGGTGATGTCCATATCTGTAATAAAATACCTTAAAGGTCCATACCAGTGATGTTGCATGTTTAAGCCATGGATGATGCCCCATTCATTCCAATGCTTCCAATGGTACATATGCAGAAAACATTCTTCAGGCTTCTGCATTTCTTTTTGGCCCAAAAATGGCACGAAATTAATATCTTCATTTGCCTCTTCATTACTTTTAAATGAATATAAAAGAAATATAAAGTAAGTAATACAAATGACTGCACCGTGCAACCGTTTTAACAATACTAAGAGTCTACAGCCCTTGCTAAAGCCTCTGTGAGGTTGTACAGCTGTGCTTTGAGCTAAATGCTCAAACAGTAGCATTGTCATTGCGAGCATGACAATGCTAAGATGCTGATGTTTAGCAGGTATAATGTTTACCATGTTCACCATCTAAGTTTAGCATGTTTGTGCTAACATTAGCTAATTAGCTAATGCTAGAATGCTAACATTAGCTAATTAGCTTGCTTTTAAACCAAAAGTGTTGGATAAATTAACAATGTGACCTGTTGATGGTGCTAGAGGAAAAGTCAGAGGATCACCAAAGTTATAAATGATATCATCATGAATGTCATTGCATGCCAATCCATCCAATAGTTGTTGAGACATTTCATTCACATCCACAAGTCATGGTCTCGTCTCTCATTGTGGTGCTAAAAGAAAAGTCGGGAAAGTACCAAAGTCAAAAGGATTGATCATCTGGTAATCATGAATGTCTGTACAATAGCTAAAAAACACATCATAAGAATATAGATTGATTTTCAACATTGTGGAAGTAAATTTGCTGAGTCTTGAAACTTGCTTGAGATAGCTAATAGGTAATTCAACTTTGAGAAGGAATTGTGGAATCTCTTCTTTAGCGTTTGCACACAAGGATGTTCCTACACTTAAAATATTAACATCCATGTTTCAGTCAGCCAACTCACTTTGAATGAATTTGTTATTATGTGAAGACATATGTACAGTACCTTACAGAGTAGAGCGTATTAAAAGAGGCTCTGACCTCATCACTCCCCATACACCAAGATCAGCTCAGAGGAGAGTGGGGAGTGACAACAATTCCCAAACCCACTGCAAAGGAAAGGTTAGTCAAAATAATAATTACAAATACCTGAGCTGAACATGTTTACCTGACTCAGGTGTGTTGAATATATGGTGTTAATCTTGTTTTGTATTAACTCTTTTCAAAGAGGCCAAAATCCAAATCAAGATGCCACAAGACCAATTAAGTTGTCATTGAATATTTTATTTGCAAATGAAAGAGTAATAACTCAGAAGTCGTAAAAATATACATTTTTTTACTTGTGATATTTACATGGATTGTTTTCATCAAACGAGCAAACAAAAAATCCTGTACTGTTTTACAAAACCAAAGAGAAGCCACGGCAGAAAAACAGATGAGAGTAAAGAAAATAAAAATGTCTTTCATTTCCCTTTTGTAACGCCGCGCTGAGCGTGTCTCCCCCGACAACGAAACAATGTAGTCAAGAGAAACAGCCAATCACACAGATCCCACACAGGCCGGTGATGAGCACAGCACACAAAAAAGTGCAAAGTACATGGATGATAAATTCAAAATAAAGAAGAAGACAAAAATAAAGCTTCATAAAATTTTCTGTGAATATATTTACAATTGTAGATTTTCTTTTTTTTTTCTTTTTTTAAAACTATTTTTAGCCGAATACAGTTATGTTACATCAAAGCAAAGCATTCCCTTTCATCTGCTCAATCTCCTAAGACATGCAGGTACCTTTGCTTTCCTTCTTGAGGTTGACTACAGCCCCGTCCATCTCCTCTCTAAAAAGTAACAATACATCACATTCCCCATACTGACATACAAGGCCAAACCACAAAGTCTGAGCATCACTTTGCCGTGCTCAACAGCTTTAATCAGAAATAAAACTGCTTAATAGAACATGAAACATTGTGGCTACATGAGATTCATACTCCTATCATATAACGCAGGATAACCATGAATGATTTCATGTTTACTGCACCTTTGAGTGTTGATAATAAGACAATATATAGTGCTGATGGATACTGTTTTAAAGAGTGCTATCGGATGTGCTGCTGACACTCTTTCCTCCTCCACTCTCTACTGAACTGACAAAAGCTCCTTAAAATTAATTTGTTGGAAAGAGCGCAAGTTTGTCAGGCCACAAAGCTGCACACATGAGAGGAGAGATGCAACGCGAGGGCTCATGAACTGGGGGAATCTGCCACCTGAGACTTGCAGTTGCTGGAAAGCAAATCAAAAAGCTTGGAGGAATTTAACAGCTGGAAGACTTGCATCCCATCCTCCACCACCACTGCTACTTCCATCTGTGGTGGAGGGAGTTTCAGTGGCAAGAGCCTACAGCCCTGGCTCAAAATCAATCCTGTTATACCTCTCCTGATTCCCAATAGTACTCTCGCAGATTCCCATGAAAAAAGTCTTGAAGCATATGCTATCCAGATTGTTAGAATGCATAGCAGTGTCTGTCTTTCCGAGTGCATGTGTGTTTGCATGCACGTGTTTTGTTACAGTAGCTGTTTTTATATATCTGTGTTTGTATGTGTGTGTGTGTGTGTGTGTGTGTGTGTGTGTGTGTGTGTGTGCAGATGTCCACTGGGTGATGCAGTGTCCCTTTCTGTGCTGCATTTAGTATCCTGGTTCCATCAGTCAGTCGTAATACCTCCAGACATTCGATCCATCAAATTGATTCTGAAGGAGCAGAAATAACAAGGACTGCTGTTTGGGCTTTTGTTTGTGCAAACTGTGTGTGTGTGTTTGTGAGCGCATGTGTGCATGTGCAACTGTTACTGTGCATGAAGCACACACCTGTGTGTCTGTGTGGACCTGAATGTGTCACCTGTACCTGTTTATGTGTATGTACATACAACTGTGTGTGTGTGCCTTGAGATGCCATCAGTGCACCCAGGGCCAAGTGCATTCTATGTTAAGAGACAGCAAGAGCACGGAGGGAGCGTACAAGTGGCCTCCAGAGCTGACAATAGTTATGAATTATGGACGTGCTTTGTCTCGAGACGCCACCCCCACAAGCAAAAACATGACTGCTGTCTGTGAAGCCAAGTGCAATAGGCATATAAGTCAGTGAAAACTAAAATAAACACTGCCAGTCTGCAGTCATATCAATTTGGGTAGAGGTTACTTTGCCTGACTGGATCCTCTCCTTGAATGGCTAACATGAGAATGTGTGGGTGTGGCCCAAGGGCTTATACTGAATTTACATGCACACACCCACACATACACACTCACACACATTCACAAACATGCATACATGCACGCAAGCACGCACGCACGCACAGACACCCACCCACACACACACACAGTAGCTTCCCTGCTCAAATATGATCTGCTGTCTCTATTTGAATATAAAAGGCATTTCTCTTAGTATCTTCCCTTACAGTTAAGTCACATGTAAAATCCCGCATGTGAAGTCAAACTACATGTGCTTTTCAGACAGATGTTGGTTTTCAAAACTTTTGAAGTTGAATTACTTCATCTTATCTGACACGTTTTACTTTAGTGTGAAAATTTTGATTTACAAGTGAAACACGACTAAAGCCCCGCTACCAGCCCAGAGAGAATAGCAATATTCATTACACACTATAATATTAACGTGTTGGATAATTGCTCTTCTTAGAACCAGTAGTGGAGCTTAAATTGTTAAGTTTGTCCTGAGAGTAAAGGCCATGGAGTCACTAAAATAAAAACAGCTCATTTCCTTTGATAGTATGAACATGCTCACACAATTTCATGCCAATCTGCCACTGGATTTTTGATATATCTCATGCACAAGTGGAAATCTTGGATGGCGTGCCAGATTAAAGGTCAGGGTTCATCAAAATATTCATTATGTGTTGACTATAAATTCTTGTAGCAGATTTTTATGGAAATCTGGCAGGTACTTTTCAAGATAACTTGTTAATGCCCATTTCAAGGGGAAATTTTGACCCAATGGTGCAAAAGGTCACAGGGTCACTAAAATCAGAAGAAATTATTCTCAGGAGATCAATAAAATCCATACTACATCTCATGAGAATCTGGCCAGTAGTTGTGAAGATATTTTGTTTTGCACAAGATTAAATTTTTTTCCCTACACTTGCACCTTTGATTACATATGATAATATTGTTTTCCAATGAATACATGAGTTCAAAGATAAAAATGTCAAAAATGACATCAGAATAGGGGGCTTCACTTATTACACAACATGTGTAAAAAAACACAAGGTTTAAATTCACTTTTGGGTCCCATTTGACTCTTTTGTAAGGGGTATATCTCCCCTCACTTACCCTTATTTATTAAATTATATGACATCATGTGCGTATATCTATCTGTATGTACAATATAAAACAAGACTGATTACAGAATGTACAGTACATTGTCCCATGGCATGGGATTGCTTTCTCACCATGGATAATTCACTCTGCTTGGTGCTCCGTAGGCTGCATCTGTTATTACTAGGGCAAGTTTTTGAAGTTGTATCTCTCAGTATTTGCCACTGTTAACCCTCAAAACTGGATGTGAACAGAGACTTAACCACTGGTGTGCTGAAGATAAGGACAAAGAAAGAAACCATCAAAAGGAAAAGGGATTGCAAAGGCACACTAGATAGGCTACTTGCCTTTTTTTCCAGATACTTTCAATCAAACTGCACTGGGTCTGTCTGAGGATACGACAAATGGGGATTGGCTGATAGCACAGCTCGACCAATAACCAAGCAGGACCCGGTGATTCAGTGAGACAGCAATCGAGTGCCACTCCATTGTTATGGATCCAGGGAGAGTACTGACAATGATACCATACACTCCCTATACAATTGAAGTCTACAGAATCATACTCCTTGCTCCCTTCATTCAGACATAGTAATTGTAAAATTGAACGTCAAAGTCAATTCTTTGTGCCTTAGCTCGAATATTGATTCAGTACCTTATAGGAAACTAATGGGGTCCACCATCTTTGTACATCACACATTCATGGTGACAGATTTTGGTTTCAGTTCAGAAATGTAGCAGGTAAACAAAAGAGTAAAAAAAGCAACAATAATAACCCATCCTAGGGATTGGTGGCACTTCTTAATATGGATGAATGGACATATAGCTGTCTGTCACCCTTTACAACCTGTTCAGAGAGAAGAGACAAAATAAAATAAAAACAAGTCCAGCTGGTCTAATAGATGCTTATCCCCTATATTTAAAGTATTGACTTGCTATAGGCCTAATACATACTATTTAATTATTCAGGGAAGATATTCAGTACCAGAAAAGGTCCATAGATGTAGACAGGATATGGGAGGGGGGTAACAACTCCACTGATTTGACTCCACTGTCAATGCTACATCCATGTACCTGAAGTTTCCCCTGCTGATTGTTAAAGCAGATGAGCTGTTTGTGAGCCAGCTGAGTCAGTCTCAGGACTGTCGTGGTTTCTCACAGGTTCGTTATGAGAGCACGAAAGACAGAGAGCACCGAGGCAGATAATGCACATGCCGCACATTGTGTCTGTCCACATGGATGGGCGCAATCAGCCCAGCCCATGGGAGGCAAAGGGGTTTGTGGTTTCAGAGCATGTGCTGGAGACAGCGAGTCGGAGATGCAGGGTGACATGAATCAAAGAATCACGCCACCCAACCCCCCCTCCTCCCAGAAAAAATCAAACAAACCAGTAGCTGTCTTACACTCTTGAACTTTCTTCCTCCTTGTTTCCACCCTGCTTGTATCCATCTTGTATTTGCCGACAACCAAAGCCCACCAGATGTATGACTCCATTGGTACCTGGCTGAGGGTTTGGCTCTACTTTATTATCCAGCTTTTACTGTCTCCCCTTTTCCCCCTCTTTTTCTCCACTGCATGCCCTAACCCTTTGATTTGATAAATAAATAAAAGCTCTACTAGGGGGCCCCTTCTACCTCGCTGCACATGGTGCTACCCTGCAGCTTCCAAAGCTAAAAGAAGGAACTCAGAAAATAAGTTCTGCCTTTAGCCATGAGACACAAACAGTGTTGCATCTCGGGTCTTGTTTTTTCTTTTTTTTGTTGTTTTATGTAATTCAGTAGGGGGCAAGCATATCTTATTTTCCCTTTTTAAGTATGCATTCATGAAAAGTACTTTTGGACTTATAGTATTGATTCTTTTAATTACATCCTTTTAACTAGTTGCATTTCTTTGTTTATGGAAGAGTCTTAGTCTTTGGGAGGGGACTAGGGGGCTTGGGCTGGGATGGGAGTCTCACATGGCTGCATGAAGGGGTTGGCTTTCAGTCCTACACAGTCTGAAAAGCCTTGGTCTGGGCAGGGACCATGAGGGTGGGGGGTGTGGGCCCAGACATGTTCCTGGAGTTGTATTTGGGAGTGGCAGGGGGCTCGGGGGTCTTGGAGGGCACCACTGCAGTGTAGGCTGGAGGGGACTGGGGGAAGCCTGGAGGCTGTCCGTTTTCCTTGAGAGCTGCTACAGCAGGTGGGCGGGGGCGGTGACCACGCTGGGCGCTGTTGTGCACCATGGACTGGGTGGAGGAGGCTCCAGAGCGTGAGCTGCCGGAACGAGACGAGGACAGGGAGTTGGGCTTCACTAGCTTGGCCTTGGGAGCCTCTGCATCCTCCCTGTGGTTAGAAACACACACACCCACAAAGAGCAAACAATGATGACAAAAGTCTATTTATTTTATATCAACTGTGCTTCTAAAAATAGAGAAGAGGAACCCACAAACACAAACACACACACACACACACACACACACACACACACACACACACAATAAATCGCAAAACAGCACAACACAGTGCCATTCCTAACACTATTCTAAGACTCTTTTCACACGGGACAAGTATTATGTGGAGACCTCATGTAATTTATGAGATACCCCCCAGCCCCTGAGTTTTGTGGAACACATTTGCATGGAATAATGAAATCTGCTGAAATCACTAGTTCCCCAGATTCAATTGCTGATGGAAAAAAAAAAGTTTTGGCTGAGAACACAATGAAAACTTTCCATTATAATTCTACTTTCATGACAAAAGCAGGATAAAAATGTTACAAAACAGCACAGACATACAGTTACAATAGTAACTGTATGGAAAAAAATTGACAGTAGCATTAATCACTGAAACTAAGGTAATTTGTGCTGTGGTTGTTACTTGGATGGTATTGAAATTGCAGAGGAGCTTTGTAGTTATTATAAATCACTGTCACCAGGTCATCAGGGTGTGTGGGTTGTCAGCAGGTAATATCATTCCATTGCTATAAGGCTTATGATTGTCTACAGAAAGTCAGAAATAGAAACCTCTCATCTGTGCACGACTGCCTACATGGTACCTTCTCAGACACACCAGAGAAGGTCCTATAACTCTTAGAAGGAAAAAAATAAAATCTTTAAACAGCAGTGAGGTTGGTTCTAAATCTATACCCAAGAGATGTGCGTCACTAAAACTGAGATTAGTGGAAAGTCTCAGACTCTTAACATGGTATAAAAACAGAAAACACTTCAAATCTACATTATTTACTTGAAGCTGTTCCTCAACCATGCTGCATTATTCATTGTTACAGCAGTAAATATGCACCTTCACCAACTCCAGTCTGTCACAAAAAAAAAATACTGTTGCTTTTACAAGTGTCATTAGCGGTCTACAGGGTCCACCAATGCATGCAGGCTTTAGAGTGAGCAATAAGCACTAGTGTGATCCATCAGCTCCGATGCCACACACACACACACACACACACACACACACACACACACACACACACACACACACACACACACACACACACACACACACACACAAACACACACAGGCAGACAGGCAGACAGCAAACACATCCAAGCATACAGGGGCTGTTGCTGTGTCAGTTACCATTTGACTTGCACACTATAACTGATTTAGAACGGTTTCAGTTGAACTGGTGCTGATGGGGTAACACACGCAGGGTAATGCACGGCTATGTGCTAAAACTTTTTTAAAGCAATTGCTAAGCAGAGTCAGAAAACACTGTTACAATAGATATTTACTTACAGTTACAGTATGTATAGGCTTGGCATATTTAATTCTTGTGAATATCAATTATTAATAACCAATATCTTTTTTACAATATCTAATTCTTAAACTTAGTTCCCATGCAATAAAATACTTGAAACTTAAAATGTGTTGTAGGAAATTACTGCACATTAATCAGGTATCTGCTGTGAGGGCATAACTTTGGTTAATTGTAACATTTACTTTTTCATTTGTCTGCATTTGTTTTTGTGGCTCACCTGTCACTTTGGCATACAGTATGTACTGTATATCATATCTCCTACTGAGTTTGAGATCACACTTGTGGGCAGTACGGGTGCTGAGGATGCTGCAGAACCCACATCTCCAGGTGCACCACCCCCAGCCACAGGTGGCTGAAGTAGGCTATATTTGTATTGTTACGTTTTTCTGTCTCATTATACCCCACATGCCTCTGCCTCGATTTCACCTGAGATACCTTGCTTTTGCATGAGATATTGCATCAGCTAATAATACATAGATGTTTCCTGCTCAGTTTGTCAGACAAAAAATCTGCCTTTAAACATGATTAAGGCAGATATTACACATTTTAAATGCATGTAATTGTACAATGTTACATTGGGTTCGTACTTAAGAGTAGTAGTAGAGTATATCTACAAAACAAATCTAGTGGCAGGTGGTTTCTGCATGACATTAACAGGTTTGAACTCATTAAAAGTGTAAAGTGCAACTAAACTAACAGAGCAACAGCCCCGTAGAGATATAAAAACACACAGAGAAAAAACAAAAACACATCCACACAATTTTTGCATTTTAACATGCATTTTAACTAGTAAAATAGTAAAAAATGGAAATAAAGTGAACCAGTCACAGAGGAAAATAGGATGAGCAAACCTGATCTCATTTGGAGTCTCCTCCTCCTCATACTTCTTTTTCTCTTTCTTCCGGAAGACGAGCCAGATGATTAATATGACAATGAGGACACCAAGGGATATTCCCACCACTGCACCTGCTACCATACCTACATCCCTCACATCTGTGAACAGAAAAGAGGAAGTGATGAGTGACGAGAGACAGAGTCACTTACTGTGACATATTATTCATAGTTTTCATTCTTAATCTTAAATTCACAAATACTTATGGTCCATGCTCATCTATTGGGAATACTTCAACACTCCCTACGTTTGTGCCACATCAGCCAAATTCAATTTGACACGAGGGCTATCAAACTGTTTCTGCTGAGCTACTAGATGTGTCATTTTCTGTACACATGACCCGAACCGTCCTGGGCCTCTCAGGAAATGTATTAGTGTGACAGTAAAACATAGCTGTTGGAGCATAGGTGACGACCAGTAACCACCAGTTTAAGTTTGGCGCAGTCCCTATAGTGTTGGAGCACTGGGGGAGAATGGGGAGGGGGAGGGGGTGGGGAGTTAGATGAAAGGCAGGGAGGGGAATGAATGTATTTCCAGCTGCAGTTTGAAACAATAACCATCAATCAGTGTGGCAGTTTGGTGTGAGGTGAACGCTGCAAGGTCGACTCTCCCTTCCCTCCCAAAACTCACGCTGCATTGTGACCTCAATGGTGCAGTTTTCCTCTCCCACATCATTGCTCGCTGTGCACCTGTAGACACCTGTGCTGTCCATGGTGAGATTCCTCAGGGTCACAATCTCTGGGTTCTTGAGATCTGGGGAATTAAAACAGTACAGAATACAGAATAGACTAGTAAGCGGAAGTCTGGTGAGACAGTTAGCTTTTACAAATGATGTTTTTACAAACAATTTGGGTGCAAGTGTCTACTGTATATTGTTTTGCATTCCTACGTGTTTATCCTCAATGTCAATGACATTTGCAGGACAAGAGAGACAACTTTATTATATTATGGCTGAAGAAAGAGAGAGAGATAGTTAGAAGGAAGAAGCATGAGGGAGCAAGAGAGAGATAGTGTTTATTTAAGAATGAGGGCCATCACACTGAGGAGTACTTGAAGGGAGTAGCAGGGGTGTGTCTGAGAAAACGAGCCCCACAGCCCCATGGGATATTTAGTCATCCATGCCAATGACAACCATGTGATAATACCTTTCACCAGACCCATAAATAATGGCTGCTGACGCTGTGTGTTATTGTCCAATGAAAACTAATTAGACTGAACAGGTGTTGTTTGGTGGAGGTCATTAATTTGAAGGTTTTTGTCTGGGCACATGCCATCACGGATGCCAGTTGAACACTGGAGGGAAAACTGAGACAGAGAGGTTGGCACCCCGGGGGTGTTTATGCCGGTTTAGAGAACACACAGTAGAGAAAGTGCATTACCATTATCTTTTCTGCTATAAACTGTCTCTGTTACTATTTAGAGGCAGATATGCTTGGTTATGATCCAAGAGGAATGCCAGAATCCACACCATGTGAATGAAGTGTGCCTTAGGGCGACTACCAAGCCAATGTTTTATTTGGTACAGAATGTAGTGAGAGCTGCCAGTCCAGTTTTCCTGGACCAGTCCAGTCCTGTGTATAACATTTGATTTTCTCCACTTTCTACACACAATCCAAGAAAACATTGACTGACTGACTTCATGCCTGCAGGTATAATTCGCTTGAGCCAGGCTGACATTTCAATGTCACAGACATCTTCATTAGATCACAGTATCAGCCTGGATCCTCATGTTTATATAACTCATCCCAACAGAGTACAACTAGAAATCACAGGGCTGTGTTCTGTTTGATTTCCTGGAAACAAATATATAGTATGCATAATGTGGTCTTTAGCTATAGATGGTAGTACTGGTACTGGTCTAAAGGGAAGAAAGGCATGCAGTATCAGTGGCCTAATTGAGCCCATCTAAGTGCCCTTTAGTAAAGCATTGTAACTGTTAATTGATCTGGTGAATGAGCTCAGAGAGCCACCAGGAGGATGTGGTTGTACTGGGCAGATTTAGGTGGCAGTGTCTGCAAAAGTATGAATGTAAAGTTAGGAGGAGGAAAAGGCGGTGTGCTTAGCAAAACACCTCCTTGGATAAATGCAGCCTATAAAAATCACAAATATGAAAATGATTCTTCAAAGTATTTCTCTTCAGAGGGCTTGAATGGTGAATCAGCATGTCAGTGTATAAAAATCACAAATATGAAAATTATTCTTCAAAGTATTTCTCTTCAGAGGGCTTGAATGGTGAATCAGCATGTCAGTGTAATGCCAATTATTTTCCTTACCTATCAGTGCCAGGTTTGGCAATTTGCCCAGACTCTTGCCTTTGTCTAGTACTCGCTCCCACTTGTAGCTGATGGGGTCAGAACCATCGCTGGACTTACAGCTCAGCTTGACATCACTGCCCTCCAGGAGTTTGCCATCCATCCAGCATCTAGGCTTGGAGGGTTTGACTGTACGAACACATGGGAATCAGAACCATTTTAATACAAATGTGCAACAAACAAGCAGACGTTTGTTCTTTATCACATTGGTACAGATATACTTATAATTTTGAGTTTTGCATATAATTTCAACCATTTAGTTGATGCCTTTTACCTACTGTGATGTAATAACAGAACAAATTAATAGAACATGTACTGTATCAGTAATATGTGTAGTTTGTATTTTTTTGTGTAAAAATAAAGTAAAAATAAAAAACAAAATGGCAAATACATTCATCTAAATTTACATGAGCTTTTGCTAATTATTTAATTTGTGGATATGAAGTAATCTTTTAAATTACAAGATAAGATACAAGACCAAAGATGAATCTGTAGCAACATCAGAACAGGCTTTCTTTAGTTGTTCCATTTGAAAATGAATGAGAGACTCATAAGTAAGTACTGAAACTGGCCTGTGTGATTATACGGAGAATATAGACACATTTCCTAATTTTGAACTGTTATTGCTATTATAAAATAAAGTGTAAAACCTCAAACAAATAATCGTCGATGGATAGGTCAGTGATGATATTATTCTCTAAGTGTCTAAAATGAGCTGAATTATAGTTCACAATGGATTTTCTCTTTAAATAGAAAATTTACTGTAGCATGAGTTATTCCATAATGTAAAGCCAAGTGAAACAGTGTATATCACCTCAGAATAAAACACGACATAAAATGAACAGCAGAGGAATAAAAGTGAGATAATAATAACACAAGTTGTTAAGCTGCATAAAGTTGAAATGTTTAACATACATTATAAACTTTATTTGAATTGTGCCTATCTATATCCATTACTGGTGTCATTTAGAATTTTTAATAAGAATAAATCAATCTAGCACACCATCACTGTCCCATAGGGAATGGATCAATGTGACCCCAGAGCTGGCTGTGAACGCTTGTGGTAATATGTTCTCCACTGGTCAAAGGTTTTATTCATAGTCCAGTAGCTGGAGGCATAGTACAGTATAGCTGGTGCCTGCTGAGCCCCGTACAGCTGCTCTGTTTAAGTGCACGCTGAGAGGCACTGCAAAGCTATAAAAGCAGGAAAATAGCACACTGTTTTCTCCCTTCCAAGTGACATATTTTTAGATCAGTGGTGAACTAAATTTAAACATCTATTTTGTATTTTTGTTTCTGCTTGTCAGCAAAGTTGCAGTATAAGTAACTCTGTAATGCTAAAATGTAGTGAGTTAGTGGTAGCTGGCACATAAAGCCAGATAGCTTATGTGTATCCCTTCCTTTGTTCATCTATCCCACCTTTTCTCTGTCCCGTCCCCATCTGTCTGTGCATCTCGCAGCTCTGTCAGGGTCAGTTAGGCCTAACTGCAGCAGGAGCAGTTGGCACACATAACCCCAGACACACATAAACACACCACAAATCCTTGTACTTCTATCTGTGACCATCACTGACATAATGCATTCCCTAGCCCCTTACCCTGACCTTAATGGTTCAGTAGTGAACATTTATCAAAATAACTTTTTTATATTATATAAAATATATTTGCTGAAACTGTCACTATATAGTAAATGAGCCAGATAATCTGTGAAAACATCCGGCTCCTCAGGCTCCTCCTAATAAGTAATGTAATTTGCAAGAATCCACCGCGCCAGAACGAAAACAACCAATCAGAGCCAAGAGGAGTTTCCATCGCAGTGTCGATCACTGCTCTTGCACACGCTGTGCAGCCCCCCTCCTGCGCATGCTCTCACTCAGTCAAGCTCAATATCTTCAGTGTGAGGCTTCAGGATATTTGCAAACACAGTGGCTGAGAAACAAAAAACTGCCCCTCCCTCCTTTGCAAACAACAGCGTATAGTACAAAACACTGTGTGGGAACACGTCCCGGCTCTACACGGAGCTTCGGGCTCATTATGTTCGATACCATGGTGCTTGTATTGACGAGTGGCAAAGAGGCATGATGACAGACAGAGAGGAATAACTTTTGAGGGGGGACAGTGGTGTGTGTTGAGTACTAGCCTCTCATCCTCTCATCCATCATGTTAGACGGCGTTGCACCTGCCTCTGAAGCCTGGGGCGCTGTGCCTTGGGGCGGTGAAGTGCTGGAGGAGCGTCTTTGAGTGGCGAGAGGGACCGGGATCTCGCCGTGGAGAGCGAGCCCTACGAGGGATGAGGTTTTGCAGGGCAACCGGCTCCTTTTGCTGCCATACGAAGTGGTGGGTTTGGTGGGAGGGGGTTAGCGGAGTGATAAGAGCAGCAGAGAGAGACGCAAAAGGTTTTCCATTGTGTATGTTCAATTGTTGCCTACTGCAGCTTTAACCATCACAACTAAATGCCTAACCCTAACCTTAACCTAATTCTAACCTAACCTTTAAAACCAAGTCTTAACCTTCAAACAGCCCATTGATGTTGTGAGGGCCGGCCAAAATGTCCTCACTTTCCAAAAATGTCCTCGTCTGTAGATAAAAAACGTGTTCCAGTCCTCCCTCACACACACACACACACACACACACTCACTAGTTTGTTTAACTATCCCCGTGGGGGGCTGTCATAATGCTTTCCCTAGCCCCTTACCCTAACCTTAACCATCACAACTAAGTGCCTAACCTTAACCCCTTACACTGATCCTAACCTTAACCCAACTGTAATCTGAACCCTAAAACGAAGTTTTATCCCTCAAAAAGCAGTCTCTACCCATGGGGACCTCAATGTCTGTCCCCATGGTGAAACAAGTCCCCATGGGTTAGTGTGCATTCAGGTTAAAGTCCTCACTGGGATATAAGAACATGAAACACACACACACACACACAAATAAACACATACACACTCAAACACACTAAGTCAAAAATCTGCACATGCAAATCCACACACTCTGTGCAGGCATCCAGGCATTAATGTGCAAGCTTGCACATAAACACACACACAACCACTGGAGGCATGCATAAACCCTGGCACGCACTCACACACTGTCTTATGCCAAGCTATTATCTTAGCATGGGGAGCGAGAGAAAAATGCAAATGTTCGTCTCTCTCTCAAAATCGAAAGTGTCACCGCAAAGCTGAGGGCAATTTGTAAAAATCAAGGCACTAACTCACTGAAATGTCTTTATGGAAGAGAGAGAGGAGAGTGAGAGCGAGAGGATTAACAGACTGTTCCATTAGAAAACCAATAACCGCGGGTTGAACTAATCTCCCATGATGTTTTAATAAATCGCCTTCTTTTCTGACATTGAGAACGATCTTGCTCCTCCCGCTGGACTTTGTGGCTGGCTTTTGTGGTACAGCCGCTCCCCTTTTGCTGTCTGTCCTTCAGAGTTGTTTAGCTATTTGAGATATGCATGCAGAGACACATATTACCACTGAGCTAGTTGCTAAGCCATTTATAACCATCTGTATATTGGTCAAATGAGGAAAACAAAAAGAATGAAAAAGAAGGGGATAAAATGTACAATAATGACTTTGCTGTGGTGTATGAGGCTAAAACAGGCTTTTCTATTGTTGCAAGAGCTTAGACATGACTGGTACAAATACATTTCCTAAGTAGCTTATCAGTAGTTAGATTGATGACAGTTTTTTCAATATCATTTTCAGTAACTGAATTTCATTACAGAAAGACCCTCAAACTTAGAGCAGGGTCTGTTTTCTGTTTTCTCATAGCGCTCATGGAGGACACAAATGTATTAGCCTGTGCTATAGGCATATAAAGAATATAACTTGATGCTTGTCCATGTAACTCAGACCCTAACATAATCAATCAGTTCTATGCTCTTCCAGACCCAGTTGTATGTTTCTGGTCTCACCTCATCAACAAACCAATCCAAACAAACCCAAACAGCATGAGTGAAATCAAATCACTCTGTCTGAATCAAATTGAATCATTAGATCAGTCAGCATGATGGAGGAAATGTGCCAGGCTAATGATTCAGTGATTAGGTCTGTGTGTGTGTGTGTGTGTGTGTGTGAGAGAGAGAGAGTGTGTATATATGTACAAATGGGTTTGGGTCTCTTCATAACCTGATGGCATGTGAGCGGATGTGCATGCGTGTGGGCACCTGTGTGTGCGTATCTGTCTGCCACCTGAGTGTGTGTGTGTGTGTATTACAATGTGTCTGACAACACTCACCCAGCACAATGAGGTTGACCTGGCTCCAGTGGTACTTTCCCCCAGTCTTGACTTTACAGTAGTATTCCCCAGAGTCGGTCAGCAGGAGGTCACTGATCAGCAGGGAGGCGTCTCCCCCCAGGTACTCCCCAGCAAAGGAAAGACGGCTGGCCTCACTGCCTGTCGCCTCATTGGTGTACACCTGGCCTCCAAAGAAGGTAATAATCTAGATATATTAAAGGGAGAAGAAATTTTGAGATTTATTTTAACATTGTTTATTGTATTCAACTCAGGCCTTGAGAGAGAGAGAGACTGTTGTTCAGCAGGAAGTTTAGCAGGCATCTGTCCTTCTGTCGTGTTTTTGAGACTAAATCCTAAATACCAAACTCTCTTGTGTGACAAGATCCTAATGCGTCCTTCTACAGCACCGAGGGCTAGATCAAATCACAGTTGTCCCACTGCCACTTAACTTGCCTTACTCTTTCTTTTAGAAGAAGTTTCCAATTTCCTCTTGGACCTGGTAACATAAACTAACATTTTAATTGTTGGTGATATCAGTATTCATCTAATTAATGCAACCAATCCCTCAAGTAAGGCTTTCATATCACGTAACAACTCGTTTGTGACTTACTAAACTTAATTTCTGTGTCCCCACAGTAATACCCTTGATATATTTGACTGGTAGCCTGCCATTAACATTTAAAATTATATAACTCTAATGATGGTGTACGTTCAGCTCAAACATATCCACATAATCCCTCACTGGTTGCACAGTCTTGAAAAAAACAGAATACCAGCACTCATGGGAAACATTGTTAACAATCACTTTTTAATTAACACTTGGGAAATAATATTTTACAAATGAATGCATTTGCTGGAATGCCAGTATCCTGCCAGTATTCATTTAGCTGATTATCTGTGAGCGCTGTTATCTCCTGATGCTCTTTCTACAAGCGGAGCTGTCAAATTGACCAAATAAAAATCTATTCTGGAGATAAAAGATTAAAATACCCACAGTGGCACTAATGTGATGTTAGCACTCTGGCTAAAAGAAAAGGCTAGAGAACTAAACAAATATCTCACACCCGACATAGTCCAAAAGACATATTGACCTATAATATATGTTCAGACAAGAAATGTGTTATGTTTTTTTATTCAATTTTTGTCTTGTTTGTTATTTAGCAGGAAATCTAAAAAACTACTGAACAGATTTAAATGAAAATTACAAAATTAGGCCATGTGCCATGTTAGATTTTGGTCAGAGCTGGATCTAATAGTGCCACAATGTTACCATTTAAAAACACTTTGCATGTGTGAATATTAGCATGTTAGTTGGCTAGCTGGACATGACATGTGGGGCGTCCGGATATCTCAATTTAGTGTTCACAATGAACATTTACTGAGAATTGTGAGGTGATAAAACTTGACTGTTATGACTGTTTACACGTTAGATGATCAATCAATCAATCAATCAATAAATAAAAAACTAGCAACAAAAATGTGAAAATGTCTTGCTGTGGTTGTTGCGTGCATGAAGAGAATCACTTGCAAGGCCTGGCTAAGTCAGTAGCATTGCATTAGTCATTTTCAGAAACATAAACACATCTGGTAATCGTGATAAAATGGGGTGGTCTTTTGAGGTACATTCATACTTTAATTGAGGTGTTATTGTGGGGGAATAGCAGGCCTATTAATATGCTGTTATGTACAGTATGTGCATGTGTATGCATATGTGTATACATATACTGTATTTGTATGTATGTGTGCACCTCACATGGAAACATACTTTAATGTGTATATGCATGCATATGCGTAAAGTGCATGTATGTGTGTATGTATGTAGGTGTATATGCATGCATATTTCAATTCAGATGCATAGATAAGCTCATGTGGGTAAGGCTTTTTTGTCTATATATTGTTATTTTGTTTTTTTTATGTTTTTCTTATTAGAGAACATTTGCATTTGTCTATATTACAAAATAAATAAAATACAAAAACACACAAGAAACAATAATCATTGACTGTATCATATCAGAACTTTAGAACAAACATTAAAATTAGGTTACTTCACAAAAAGAAGTTTGTGTTACAGTTTGTGTTTGTGACACACTCTATATTTCTTTTTTCATTCATGTTTAGCACAGGGTTCATCGAAGTTTGCAAAGATCGGGTCTTCAAAGGAAAAATCGGATGACTGTAAATTTCAGTGTAGACATCTAACATCTGTAAACTTGTACTGGATAGCTTTAATTTTCTCTCCTCTGCCTGTTTATGTCTTTGCATATTTCTATCCTCTCCTTGTTTCTCTTTGCCTCTCTCTCTTTCTCTCTCTCTCTCTCCATCCACATACACAAACACAAACAAACACAGCTGTCACAGTGGCCTATTACTCAGGGCAAGTGAGAGCCTGCAGATGGGGACTGCTAAATGCTGGTGCCACAGCGCATCAGTGCCTAAGAAACAGGGGCACCTGCTGTGATCACAGGTGACGACTGGCCATTTACACACACACACATGCACAGACCTACACACACAAACTAGCTTCTAAGCAAACATGTAGAGCACAAACACACTTTGAATGCAAACAGACATACATTCCTGTGCCACAGCTACAGGCACATAGCGACATGGCCCTGGCACCTAAACAAAGTGGGACAGGGTTTAAAGGTATTTTAAAAAGCATCTGCCTATGGGCACACTTCTGCTGCCTTCATGAACCCTGGGCATTTATTACTCACATATACATGAGTATAGACTACGCTTATTGTGTATGCGTATTTATGCTTCTGGTTATGTCAGGGTGTACTCCGAACACATGCTTATGACACCGATAGAGAGACAGTAAAAGTGCTGGTGAGTGTGAGGAATTTAAGAGGAATACATGGCCACAGGCTGTTAGCATAGTTTGCAATTAAAATTAGGTGGTTTGTTTATTCAGTAAAAACTGAAAATACTTCATGCAGACATGGAGTGTTCCTGCCTTCTCTAGCTTTTTTGAATGAATGTCATTAAATGAAACAAATGGTTCAGTTATGTGTACTTACTTCAGTAAAAATGTTTTTAATTTAATTTTTTGTTGCCTTGCAAGGTTATTTTCATAAATAAAAACATTTATTAATATTAAGTGTAACAGAACCTGAACTCCGCCTGTACACGTGTGGCAAAAATATCATATTCTCATTTATGTATCTTATTTTCTTATTTTATATCACATATCATACTTTGTTAAAACAGAGTAATACATGGTAGCTATTCACCTATTCTCTGATCATGGAGGGATTGTTAAGGATTATTCAGACCAGATTACACACAAATTAAGAGTATTAACATTCAAGACATTTAGGTTTTGTATTAAAACTGTTGTCCATAATGTAACGTTAATATATCCTTCTGAATAGTAGAGTAAACAGAAGAAGAAATACAGAAAAATAGAGACACTGTCATATTTGCCAATGTTGCAGACACGCTCCACTTTCTCACACTACTATTAATGAATATTAATCAGCTCAGTGGGTCACAAATGTCCTGGTAATAAATGCCAATCAAGTATTTTCAAACTTGTGTGCTGGAAAGGCAGCAATTTAGCATTTGTTTGCATTGACAATCAACAGCATGCAGTAAGCCCTTGTATCACACTGCTGCTGGTGTATTTTCCAAGAAAGGATGATAATTTGTGGAATGTTAACATTTTCAACTTTAAAGCAACTTACTTTCATTGTTTTACATTGTTTAGAAAATGACATCCTTCCAGGTCTGTGCCACAGCTGTCGCTATGGTAACTAATACACAGTGTTATGAGAAACTATATTTATAGTTTCAGGTCAGCACAGTGAAAACCATGAGGGACAGTCATTCATCTTAAAGAATGTAGATGAACTTTGGTGAGATTCATAGATTGCCCTTTGCATGCCCTGTCTCCAGCCCTCTGTGTTAACACATGTAGCCTGTATATTTGCTAACAGAGGCTAAATGTTGACAAGATGCTCTCTCCCTCTCAACATGGCCTTCCAGCAGAACAAAAGAATGATTTATTCATTCAGCAACAGTCGCAGTCTCTTTCCTAATCAAATTTTCAGACGTTTGATTTTAATTAATGGCGTCTTCAATGTTATCTTCCCTTTAAATATTCATAGCAATGTGCCAGCCCCCCTCTGAATCATGAAAGCGTAAGACACTTGTTTTCCCCTTTCTTTCATTCCTGACCCTTCTGTTTCTCCTCCACACACCCCTGTTCTTTTCTTTCTCACAGTGTTGTGCTTCTGTGTGCTAACCAACACATCAGTGAATGAACAAACGACTTCCAAAGGGAAAGGAAATCTCTTTCTTCCGACAGAAGGCTGGTGAGATTTTACGCTCTGTCTGTTATCAGATACTATGTTCAATTTGGGTAAAGAAAGGCAATGATTCAAAACCAGTGAAACGATACCAAAACGTCTTTAGAGGTGGTGAGACACAAAACCAAGTTAAGGCCATTTAAAGAATTTCATTTAGGTGATGCTTCACTCAAGACAGAAGATATGATGAAGTCTAGAATCAGTTGCCATATACTGATTTCATGTTTTGTGTAGTTTCTAACTTTCAGCAAAGAAAACCCAAAGAAATATCACTGGAAGTGGAGCATTTTCCAAGCATAGCAGAACATGTAATAACATAAATCATGTATTTGGAATTAAACATTTTGGTCTGACCATAAAAGTTTGCTAATTTTCACCTTATGTGGTAGTTAATTTATAGGTAAACAATTTAAAAGACAGAGATTATAACAGATAATATGCTCAGATGTAATTCAATCTCATGATGTGAAGCCTTGAAAATCACAACAACACAACACAACACAAGTATAATAAGTTGCAAAGATGCTAGTCCATGAGCTAACGTTTTGGAAACAGTGTGCCTTCCTTAGAGCTTAAAGGAGTGTGTGCATAGTCTCATATCAGTTGTGTGTTGGTGAAAATTTCTAGAGGAAATTGAAGTCTCTGCTTAAGTTGTTTTAAGGAGAAATAATGCAGCAATGCTGCTCTGCCTGTTAGCTAATGTTAGCTTGAGCTAGCGATTTTGAGCTACCTTAAAACCGTCCAGTTCTTCAGGTTAGTGTTAGTTATGCCAAGCTAACAGCCACTCATTAGATGGAAAGTGGTGAAAACATCATTAAGACTGTTACTGTGTTAGACAAAGTACAGTCACATTTATAAAAAATACATGAAAATCATATTCAAGTCCTAGTGTTTATGCTATATGATTATAAGAACTGGATACTGGACCCCAAAATGGCGCCTATTCATTCCAATGAGAATTGCTCGCCTGCCGCGTATGCCAAAAAAGTTTTCCAGCTCTCGGGTTTACTTCCGGGGAATGCAGCCCACTGAATATGCACAGTAGTGTTTCTCCCTCGGCCCACAGACTTTACATTGTGATGACGTCACAGATTTTTAAATCGCTTTTCTCGGCTCGAGGAAGATTTTGCAAATATAAAACCTCCATGGATCAAACGTTCATAACAGAAAGAGTCATAATTGACCTTGTTTGCAGTTTGAGGTGTTCTGCCAAGAGTTTTAAAGACTTCTCTTTTATAATTGTGGCCTTTGGGGAAAATGCTTTTTGGGCCGCAGGGGAATTTTTTTGTTGCAATACCGCAAGTGGCCACCGGAAAAAAATTGTCTGCAAGGCTGTTCTTATTATACATCCAGGGTTTATGCCTGCCATGCTCTAGAAAAAAATCCAGTGTTACACCTACAAAATGAGTTGGGGAACATTCTGTGGCATGATTGTTCCTTTGTGAGAGGCACTAAAACTTGAAGTGCCACAGTAACTTTGGGCATTGAGTTAATGTGTAACTATTATGGCTCCTGTTGGAAATCAACAAGCATGACTTAAATAGAGGAAAGATAGAGGAAAGTGTATGTGTGAAAGAGAGAGAGAGAGAGAGAGAGATAGACATAAAGAAGGAGGAAGAAACAGCAGCAGCAGTAGACAGAGGTCTGTGTTTTGGCACAAATGTTCCCATTGTCATTTTGATATTCCCCTAACAAAGGTCACAAAACTTGTAACCCCAGGATTCAAAGCCATCAAAAGTGTGTTTAAGTTGTTCTTGTGTTTGCGTTGTGCCTGTAGTATAAAATCAGTTTTACTTTTTACTTCTGAGGAGGACAGAAATCATTCTGCTCCTGTTGGCAGTTAAAGCTTTACTTTGCAGTTGCTTAAGTGTGCCCTAAAAACCTAAGTAACAATAAGTCTTTGTTATCACAGTCATGATACAGTGAACTTACAATTTCCAAGGGACTCATTTCAGTGAATGTGTTGACAAACCATATGACAATGGAAGTAAAAGAAGTAAAAGAAATCTTATCTCACCACTTTCTGTTTGGAGCTTGGTTTCTGCAGTAGCCACTCAATGTCAAGAGAGCTGGATGGCGGGAACTGGTGGTGGCATGGTAAGGTGGCATTGTCCCCAACGACCTTCTTCATCTCCGTCTGGGCACCCACTGACAGCAGGCTGAATAGAACTGAGGGAGAGGAAGAGAGAGGTAGGGAAAGGGGAAAAAAGGAGAGGGAGAGGCAGAGAGATGTCAGATGGGGACACTTGCTCGATCTAAACTTGAGACAAGAGGCAGATGCTGCGGATAGGAAGCAAAACCATGCCGATACAGGAAATTGAGACGGAAGACGCAGCGAGAGATATGACCCAGAATCCCAATCACTATCTGACAGATGCTGCGATATGTCACACCCGGACACTGAAGAGAGACGGAATGGGGATTCTTTTTTCTTTCTTTCTTTTTTTTTTTTTTTACAGGAAATAGAGTTTGGCATAGGAGGTCAGAGAGAAGTATTATGTTGCTCTTTTTGTTAACCCCTTTTGACAAGGGCAGTCAAACAACACATTCTTATTCACAGCAACAGCTGCGGGGAACTGTGGCCCGGGAAGGAAAGGTACACAGCTTTTGACTCCCGAGGAGCTACACTGTCTGCACATGGACACGTCTGCTATAGAACTGAAGAGATACAGTTATTGAGTCACTTGAATTACTAAAATTTTCCAAACTAGCCCTGGCCACTTTCCTACAATCACATGTGACAAAGTAAACAGTACGGAAACAGATTTGACACTATCCACAACTAGTGCAAATGGAACATGCAACCATAATAGCAAACACACCAAACAATTCCACAGTCCACTCAGTGAAGAGCTTGGGTTGCAGTAAAAAGTAGCACTAATTATGAGTGTGTGCACAACGAGTGACTTTGGGCACCGGCCAGACTGTCAGGGCCTGTGTCTCAGTGGGGGAGCAGCAAGGCTAATTTATTGGAGGATGCTGGACAGCCCGGCAGGCTTGAGTGGAATTAGCCAGATGCGTCACAGGAGTTTGCTGATAGCTGAAGCTATGGATGGTGTTGGTGTGTGTGTGTTTGTGTGTGAGTAGAGGGGGTGGAGCACTGCTGAGATGTTCGACCCCCTCCACCTGGTAGAAAGACTGTACAATACTGCAGAGCTCCACTGAGCTCGCATTCAAATGTGACAGATATTTTTAGCTCTACAACATTTAACTTAACTACCTGCCTTTAATTTAATTGCGAGGCAATAGCTCCAGAGGATTCTGAGTGCTTAAAATAAAGTTATCCAGCCAGCAGATGTTCATTTGGAATCATTCAGGAATGTTCAGGATGTGTAAATATTGTTTCATCTCCTTTTCATTATCATGCTGCTTAATAGCTCGGAGGTTCAATATTTTCTCCTGTTTGCACAGAATAAATAAACATCATGGTGTGGGACATGTATTTGAACAAAAACTACGTACAATCACAGGTGATGTGTCTGCGGTAGAGTGATTCAACCCAGAGCTACTCAGTGAAAGAATGCCTTAGTGCTCAGCAGACACAATCACATGCTGTCAAATGTTCCACAGGAGGCCAAATGTGGCCTGTGAATGCATCAGCACTCACTGGGCGCCTGTCCACTTGTTCACTGGTCCACTCTCACAGGAGCCAACACCCTGTCCCATAAGTAATCTTTGGGCCAATCAAAATGTCAGCTCTGTGCTGTGAAACCAATGAGTCAGTGCTGACGCAGGACACAGGGGCGAAGAGTAGCCTCACACAAACCACTTCTCCATACAGATGACATCATCTGGGTAGATTTCAGCAGTTCTTCAAGTTTTGTTTAAGCTCTGTCTCTGCTTTGTGAGTCTTCCGCTCTAAACCCGAGCTCCGGGCTACTCACTGTCAATCAAGTTTAAGGTTTCCAATTGGCATTCACCAGTTGGACAGAGAGAGAAAGAGAGAGCACTTTACGGTTGGCAGAGTGTCTGTGTGTCCGTTTTAGCAGCCCAGGAGTGACAGGACAAATTGCTGAGGTCCTTCTGTTCTGTTGGACCACCTGCTCAGTTCAAATCATTAGTCAGCAGAAAAATAAGGGCCACCCCTCCTCACACAGGAGCTCCTGGACCCTGAAGGTATCCCCATTTATGACTTTTTAATGCAGCATTTGCCGGGTCATTCGTCTTGTGGGCTCCCCGCTGATATTAACTTGGATGTCAGAAAAGAGAGAGAGAGAGCTTTGCAGTGTAAAGAATATTGAAGAGGGAGAATGGTCAGACCATGTGTGTGTGTGCAGTTGGTTGGACCTAATGGGGTGAGTTAATGTCTGATGGTGGTATAGGAGTCTGCTGGGAGACCTGTGCCCACTGTCTCCCCTTAGCTCCTCAGGCTAGCCTCTATAATCAGTGCTCCCACATTCATCAGCAGCCCAAGGCTGAACCCAGCACTGTGTAGCAGGCCTGATAAGAGCTCCCTGCTTCCTTTCTCACCTCCCACCTCCTACTTAACTGCCCACCGCTTCAACTGTAGGCTCTGTAAATGGAAGAGTTTACCTGAAAGATAGATAGAGCCAGAGTGAGAGGGCCACTAGCTGACTTTAAATTGACCTTCAAACAATGACTGGGGTCAACTCACTAAATTTGGCATTGCTGGTGTCTAAAATGTGCTTCATTGCCCAACAATTAGGATTTGAGTGCCATAAATTAATTAATAACGTATTTTACAGAAAAATAATTGTCTTAGTTTTTGCCAGAAAGACTTGACAGATAAATCAAAATGGGTATTGACAATGGTATACAATCACTGCTCCCCAATTTCCCTCTTATTTATGGTCTTGCAGGGGGGCTTTTGTGCTGTGGAATGGATGACACAGTGCTCCCAAAATAAGCTTGCCTTGATATGAGTTTGCGCTCGCATTTAGATTGGCCTCATTCACCGCACAGTGTGCACAGCTGGGACGGTTGGACTGCAAGACCCCATCATTTGTGTCAACATCAAGTATGAGACACAACAGAATTCATCTCTGTGGCAGAAATGCTCCCACAATGTGAAAAATTGTTTTGTCAGTCAAGTTTCAGTCAATGACCTTGGTTTTCAATTTGCAGTAAGGTGACCTAGACACAATAAAAACTGTGAACCATATTAGCTTAAACCTAGATAACATTCCTGGTCACAGTGCTGTGTATGCATTTACATGTCTTTATGAGATTCCATAAGGACATGGGAAAAGCCATCTAAATAAACATGGCCATCTTGAGGGAGAGATAAATGTGGAGCGGACTGGTAGCTGGGGCCATATCCTCCACCCCTCTTTCTCTTTCATTGTGTTTGCTTTTCTCGGCTCCGTTTGACTCAGCTTAATGCTTCCATTTGTGGTTCATGCTTTACCCGCATAAAAAAAGGAAAGACGCACATCATAATTAACAAGAGAAAGTGGGAGCTAACACCAGAGGTTTAGAAAGAGAGAGTCAGAATGAGAGAGAGAAAAAAAGATTTGACAAAGAGAGTGAGTGAGAGGCTAGGGTGAAATATGGAGGAACCCATTTCTATGACAAGGCCCTAGGGGGAGTTGTGCTCCAGTAAATCCGCCTTACAGAGTCCTGCAATCTTATTATAGTGTGGCCAGTGAGACGGACAGACAGACAAACAAGGCAGGCCTCGATCTTTCACACTTCCCAAAGTCAAGCCCCATATCCCCTCAGTCAGCACATTGGCCTGGCTGGGGCCTTTTGCAATGTCCAAAGCTTATGACCTCTGGTACTCAAACACAGCAGATCAGAGAAGGGAGAGGGACAGAGAGATAGAGGGGGGGAGATGAGTGAAAGGACAGAGAAAAATGGGTTGAGGGAGGGGTGGAGGGGTGGTGCAATGCCTTATTTTGAGCACTTACTGTAAGTCACTGGTGTGGAGGATGGATTATACCAGCACAAAGGTGGTTTTAGACACAGGTTAGCAGATGCACAAAAGGAGAAAAAGACTGGAGGTTTTATTTCTGCTGCTGTTGTGTGCATCCACGCTGCTTTTCATGTATAGAAAACATGTGCGCCCATCTACATTTTATGTACATGCGTGACTGCTGGTGTGTATGATGTATACTTTATGTGAACACATGCCCTGTCACAAAGACAGTTCCCCTGCTGCTTATCTGCATAACAGAGATACGAGGGACTATCTTTTGTTGACAGTAAATAGCGTCTCAGCACATAAACCTTTGATTTGGAATACAGCTGTCATCCAGGGTACAGACTCAAGTCAACGTAGTAACGTGTACAGCCTCACTGCAGCATGCAAAAGTAACAATCATCTCCTAACCCTGCCAATCTGTAAAAGAGCTGTTTATCTTCTGTCAATTACAGGCTTATGAAGGACCAGAAGTAAATGCAGGAGAAAGATAATTGTTTGGGCTATGACCTCCATACAAATGCTCTAAAATATAGGACTTTATGCATGTAACTAGCAAACTCTGACATGGCAAATATAAATACAATTCCTCCATTCTTAATGCTGACATAAAACTAGTTTTTAGCTGAGTTGCTGAGAGGAACATAGGGTTGATGAGACAACAGTGAAATACTCACAGCTCAGCATGCTGTTTAAAAGGCTGTGTCTGAGCCCCCCCAATAGTACAGCAATCTTGTGTGACCTGAATTGGCTATTCAAATGCCAAACATATATACTATAAATAACACCAATGTGGCACAGAGATTCACAGATATGAGGCTACATCTTGCCCTTTCCTCATTCCTGATATCTTTGAGGATTTCGAAACAGACTTGCTTGAAACGCCACAAAAATCCTCAGATGTCTCAGCAGACAAGAGGTCGCCTCCAGTTGTTAGAGCAAACTGAATGCCTACAAAAACAACCCCCATGCACACTGTGTAAAAGAGTCCTTTATTCATACAGCCACAGCTCCCTTTTTAATTACAGCTTCTTAAGGGGTAAATCTCTTTAAATGTACCAAGTTATCATGCCCTATTAAAACACATGTTTTGCATATGGCACACTACACTAGTCTCCTTGTAGTTTCAAGGTCCAACTCATGAATATATTGCTTCTGTGAAAATCAAAGGGACTGTTTTTTCCCTGACTGGAGGCTGGCTCTTTGAAGGGATAAAATCCCATAATCCTCCTCGCCTCACACCCAGCGACTGACACTCCCTTCTGCTGACACAGAGGTTTTGTTGGTACTTTACAATAAGGTACACAGAGTCATTACTAAGGAATGAGTAAGGAACAAATAAGAGCTACCTGCTAATTAGCAATAGCTTACAAGCAGTTCCTGAATAACTCCTTCCTATATCCTGATTGCTTAAATATTAGTTACTATTACTAGAAATGTGTCACTACTTCACGATTATCTTACCACAACTTGTCATTTTTGTGGTGGGCTTATACTGACATTGTGCAATGTATTGATGAATGACACCAGCCAAAGACAGCTGAAATCTCTCTCTCAAAAAAATATAATTATATTCGGATCACATCACCTCAATTCTCAGGAAACACAGCCAAATTACATGCTAGCCAGCTAACTAGTAAACATATAAAGTAATTCCTTATAACAACTCACTACGATACATCACTTTACTTGAGCAGATGCAGAAATAGTACTGTAATTATTACTATGTACAGTATGTCAGAAGAAAGTAATATTTACTTATTGATTATATGCTATTTAGCTACAGAGTGTTGCCCTTTTATTTCCATTATTTGTAGCACTATGGGCTACTTGAGTCCAGTCATCTGGAGCTTGAGATGAAAACATCTAAAAGTGAGGGCCATTCTGTTCATGCTCATTTTTGATGAGAGGTTTCTATGAGCTCTGGCTGGAGCAGTAATGGGTGGGTTTGAGGAAAAGAAGGATTATATATCATTTCCACGATAATCCCTTGAACCTGTAGGTGGAAGGCAAATGGGAGAAGAGAGGGAATGGGAAAAGGAAGCTGAAATACCACTGAGGTCTGAATAATGTAAGACCTTGTGGTAACTGTTCACCTAGTGCCTCTCATATTGCCTTCATTAGCATCCCTTTTATGGCCTTGTCATTGCTGTTACGTCGAGCGATAGGGACGCCATCCCGCTGACAGATCCCGAAAATAGATCCAAAATTAGTTTCACGACAAGCACTTTTAATTCCCCCAAAGCATTCTGCATTTTCCTCCAGCAAAATAAGGAAATAGGGAGGAGGTGGAGATGGGGGAAAAGCTAATTACACAATTCCCCAAGGAAGGGAGAGTCAGTGAAACCTGCTTACAGTGCTATATACATCTTATCAACACTGCATCTGGTGGCATCACCAGCATTCATGGGTGTAGCTGTCCAAGATGCTACGGCTACTCCATAAATCTTCTGGTTTTAGCCTGAAACGGTCCAAAGAGCAGAGAGATTCTCATAAAGGGCTACACTTTGGTCCAAATTATTTTACTCCCATGCAACACTTTCACCAACCTGCACAACAAATGCTTGCTTTGACCATCTTTGTACAAGTTTGCTATGCTGGGTTTGGGTTGGTCTCTTTACAAAAACTCCAAAAATAAACACATACAAACACGTATGTATTCAAAGTGAAAGAGAACACTGAGACACTACACATTACTGTAAGAGCCTTTTAATTCTTTCCACCTTATGTGGCTTTTGTAAAAACCAACGCTAGACACATGACCAAATGGAAAGAGTGACAAGCAGAAGACTTGTCTCCAGCACAAAGAAAACAGTGATTGTCATTGGCTGGAAGTTTTTTTTTTAATTAAAAACCAATTCATCATTTTGGAAAGGATGGTATCCATTTAAAATGTTAATTACAGCAATGCATCTTAGAGACTTCAGCCTGACTTGCAGAATAATCTCCAGAAGCTTGTGTGGCGTTAAACCGTTTACAGGGTTACATTCGAAAAACACCATTCAAGACATTTTTCCTCCTTATAATGTGTTCAGACTGAACAAGGTCCAAATGTCAAATGGTCTGTTTTGCACCAGATAACACGCTTCAGTTAAATGGGGCTTGGACAGTGACCTCTCTATTTTGCTGCAGCAACGGATCCTCCCAACATCTGGCAAAGCCTAAACAGATCAGCATGTGTGCACATTCACTTTGTTCTGCATGAGCGTCTCCAAATCTGAGACTACAGAGAAGCATGCAACAAAAAGAAGAGAGAGTTAATGTCTTGTAGAAACTTATCACCAAGGTTACTGAAGCTGTGTTTGGGTACGTGCGTGTGTGTGTGTGTGTGTGTGTGAAAGGGCACATCCTCCCTGCAGCACGTACACACAGCCTCGAATAAACCTGCTGTCCCCCACTGAGAAAACACATTTTAATGGAGGACAGAGGAAAGTGAATCCTTTGACACATGAAGACATGCACAAAAAGTACTTCATTCTAAAATGAGACACTTTTTTTCTTTTTTGCTGTTGCCAAGAACATTTCGCTGAAATTGAAGAGAAAACGATTGCTTGGTTTCAAAGTGGTAAGTCAGCAACTTGAGCTATCAAAAGAAAACAACTCCAAATCCAGTTAGAGAAATTATATTTTCTTTGACAGAAATCAAATTTGAAATCCCTCACAAAGAAAACTTTTCTTCCATTACTGCACAGAACATTTTTTCCTATTCCTCCGTATTCAGCAAGCTTTTGTCCCAGGGCTGAGCTTATTTCTTGGTCTTGTGGCATTACGGTATTTTTGTTGGCAGGGCTTTGTGAATAAGAGCGGAAAATATTCATCACAGAGATTTCCGGTACAGGTACCGACACCACAGTTTAGACAACACAGTGGAAGGCTGTTTCTTTGCTGAGTTCAAGCTCTGTTTTACTCTGCATACCTAACAGATGGTGCAGTGAGAAACAAGATGAGCTGTATTCATTAAAACACTGTAGAAGACAGGTTCGCCTGCTGCTGATCAACTTAAAGCTCTCCTGTTGGGCATTGGTATAGTATGATATCAGCTACAGTAAGCAATGCTGGAGTTTGGACAGATGGGCTAGCTATGATATAAAAAGCCGTAATACCTACAGTGCACATATAAACAACCTTTTTCTCCTGCCTCTTTTCCTGGCACATCATGCAACTGTGAGCATGGTTCTCTGTTCCCCAGGACACACAATGCTCCTCAATTTCCCCAGTTATTTATGTGGTCTAATCTCAATTTGTGGCTGGCAAGCGTGTGAACGAACTCCTCTCACAATGTTGGAGTGGCTGGACATGGGCACTGACTTCAGTGGATCAATACTTAATAAGCTTTGTGCTGCCAAGTCCATTTTGCTGCAATCTGCAATTTTTTTATGTCCATTAGGTTGAAAATAGAGCTGACTAGGTGTATGACCACAGGAAGTGGAATGTATCGCGGTCGCCCAGGCTTTCTCTGATGATGGATGCTTCACAATAGGGTGAGCCCGATGAAAACTTCAAATACTATCTACCTCATGCACTATAAAGTACTACACCCCTGACTTTTATTAAATGCAATTCAATACCCCAGTGCTCTTTCAAAGAAGCATTTAACAACTTGTGGGAAGACAATAAAAGCCACACTGGGCTATATGGTTATGGTTTGCCTGCACGTGACCAACAAGGGGAATGGGAGGAAAACAAGCCTAGAGCTGGTGCTATATTTGGAGCAGCACTAAAGCTCAGCTTTAGAAGCATTGTAAGATAGCCCCAATCTGGATATGTAAGCACTACATTTTGGGAGCTCATAGCCAGGATAGTGTGGGGATTCTGGACATTCCTCGTATTCTTCTCCTCCTCTCCCTCGCCTCACTGCACACACAGATTTAATTCCATTATTTAGGTCACTGCGATTATTTGTCACAGCCTAAAGTCAAAGTTCACCTGGGGTTAGACGACGAAGCCTCTCTCAGCAAAGACGCTAATTTACTTCGCTGGATCCACGGGAGAATAGGAGTTGAATACAACAGAGCAGCTCCCATGTTGTACATTTCATCGGCTAATTGAAAACAGACGGGACGCTAACTCCCTCTCTCCATCCGCCCAGCACTAGCGGGCTGCGTCATTGACATATTAGTGCTGTCGCCAGTCCTATGGTATGCATCTGACATATCATTTTACTTGATTGGTTAAGCAGAAAATAACAAAGCAGGGGATGCCTCGTACACACATGAAAGGATGATATTGTTACAGCTGCTCAAGCTGTAGCTGCTGCTGCAAAGGACAAAGAGGTAACCTATACATCCAAGCCTGTGACTAGGAAGGACACATCGATGGCTGCCATTTCCCCAGAGGTGAGCAGATGCCACGTCTGTTTTGGCAGCTGTATACTGAAAGGTGTCGACTGGTGGGGTAGCTGACAGAGGCAGAGTGGTGGCTGCACGATGGCCAGGGAGGTCAACAGGGGCTGCAAAGCTTCCAGGAAAGGTCTCACTTAGGCTCATTTAGGAGAGCTAATGGACCAACCTACCATCTGTCCCTATGATTAGCTAAGCCAATTCATGCAGGACACTAACCTTATTCACCTGCTACACACACAAACACACACATACATAAAACACACCTACAGTATATTTATACGTGTAGTGGAACAAACACATTGCAAATATCCACAGTATGGTACGTGCCTTCGGACTGCATCTAATTAAAATGATTATATTCCATGCAGCATGTACATGGAAGGCATTTATTTTGACATTGAAAAGTAAAGCAAAAGACACATTAACTTGTTAAAGGTCAGCCAAGAAAAGTGTGAATGGCTATATGGTTCTAGATGGTTTAAGCGTATCCTCTTGTCCATTTCAGAAGAGCATCATCATACAAAAGCATTAGCACTTTGCAGCTTTTTTAAAGTAACCAGAGTTAGTAAGTCCTTGTCTGCACACAGACAGACTCCTCCAAACAAATACGCCTGCCCTTTGTGCTGCTCAGCACCACTTCTTCCCACCCCCTCAGTGTCTAGAAAAGGAATGCCCACGCGGCCACATCCGAGGGCGGAGAGAAGATTGAAACCAGATGAATGGAGCTCGGGTACAGCCTGCTCGCCAGGCCCATATTTCACTCCCCAAAGCCTGATTAAAACAAGGTGCGGCACTAGCTGGGCCAAGGCAGCTTATTCCGGCTCGGAGAAGGACATTTGCTTGCAGTGACACTCTGGGCGAGTAGGAAACGGGGCGAAGGTCACAACTAAAGTCTCTGCAATTGGCTCTCACTGCCCCAGTAGAGGTTTTTCTCAATAGCATAGCCAGTTCCTAAATTTCAACAGATAAAATAAATCCACAGTCCTCATTTAAAGGTGAATTTAATTAAATTTGAGTCTGCCATAAAACAAGGAAGAAACTGTCACCTTGCATTGTGTAGTTTTTGTGGGGGGTACAGCTACTGAAGAGGTATAAAGTAGGCCATTGGCGTGGAAACTGTTAACTGATGTGTTAAAAGAAATGAGGGCAAACTGCAAGAATTATGGAGCAAGAATTATTAGCATCATACAGAAGTTAGATATAGAATGTGATATGGATACTGTATAGACATTGTATTTTTGTAGACACAAATCCAAGATATGATTCCATGTTTGATTTATAGATACATCACTTTGCCTTTTTTTGATTTGTACAATAGATTCACTGTTTTGGTGCCAAGAAACCTTTTAGAGAAATGCTTCATTGAATATTGCACCTTTGAGAATGTAAAGCGTTTCTAAGAGTATCGGGGTCCTGTAGAGAATCATGTAGCCTTTAAAGGGTTTGGTGTGTAGTATTTAGGGTGCAGTGTACATGTCAAGAATAAATCCTGAATACTTGTGACTCTGTTTTCAAGATCTCTGAGGTTTAATGTTCATGTTTGTGTTCTAAGACATTACCGTCAGTGTTGAGCAATGTTGCAAGCTATTGGACAAGAATTCACTGGGACTAAGAGGAAAGAAAAAAAAAACAGCTAAACATGCCACGTGTCGTTTCCTCCTGCCTTGACCAGTTAGTGTGCTCACCCAATGAGCGTGTCTTTACGCTGGAGGTCATGTCATTGTTTGCGTGTGTGTGGGTAGATGGAGGAAGAGGGTGTCATTTGCATTCTTTCTGAGTAAATGTGTACAGCGAGACAGCAAGAGAAAGAGACAGAGAGGGAGTCTGGGTGCTGTAGGTGTGTGTCTGTGTGTGGAGTTAACACATGTGTTAGTGTGACTGACTGATTAGCGGCCTGTTTTCATCGACTCTCTGCAGTCGTCTCTCCTGAGATAGCGAGGCAGAGTGGGAGAATTTCGTACTATTTTCCAGCGCTGGCTGCTCTCTCTTTTCTTCCCATGCAGCTGGTCGGCCACACTCGCCACTCTATGCCAAACACACTCCCCTCTATCCCCTTGACATTTTAGCTATGTTACCGCTGAGAGAGTTGTGGCTCGCCTGCCTGCCGCCTGCTTGTACACATGAGTAAATAAAGCCCAGCTCATTTCATTTGGCCATAATGTTTAATCTACATTTGCTTGGTCAACGACAGGTTAATCTCATTACCTTTTGCTAAATGGCATGCTCGGGCATCCTCTAACAAGACGAAGGCTAAACACAAGTTAATTAAAAGAGCAATTAAAAGAAGACAGTAAGTCCCACTGAACAGCGGTAATATGTTAGTTCCCTTGACACCAGCCCAGTGATGTTGAATAACACGGTTCTTTGCTAGTTTGTCACTGATAACAAACCACTTTTCCATTACAAACAAAGGAGACTAGTAATAGTGGAACAATAGAAAAACCTGGCACGAGATTAGCTTGTTTTGTGGTTGAACATGTGCTTCAAACTAACCTTTAATACTGTTTGCGGTTTACCTACTGTGAGACGGCTTAATAAAAGCAAGCCTCGGCACAATATACATGCACACTATTACTACAGTTAATCAACTCCAACAGGTTGTTAAAAATCTGACATGCAATTATTTGAGGCTGGATCGGAGGAGACTTAAATGTCATTAATAAGGGTAGCACATTATTATTGGTGCTTCAAATTGGAATCTACCTGGGATACTCCAAAAAGTTTGAGGCATGAAACCTTTGAAAATGTAAAGGAATGTTAGCGTTTTGATCAATAAATCATTAGAAAAGAAATACATTGCAACAATTTAGTTATGTTTATACATACTTTCTCATAAAACAACTTTATATAATCTGTAAATTTTTTTACTGACTTATACTAAACAGATTGTAGTACAGGAAATATGTTTTAGAGATACACAACAATGTGTCCAAAGGAACTTGGAGAAATAGATTAGAAACTAATGTATTTAACGTTCAACCTTACTCATCATGCACTGGTAAGAAGATTTTTATATTATGACCTCCAATCAATGATGACCACAAGGCAGGCAATCTATTAGCAATCTAAAAAATAACAAACAACATCTAAACAATACCTTCATACAATTTTAATATTATACATTATGACACAGGATTTACTTACATAAAGATACTGAAATGTGTGATCTGACTTTACAAGAATCCTCTCTCTATGTCATTTCTATGAGGGCCATTAGACACTGTTAGCATACAGGAACGCGAGGGAGCTGGGGAAGTAGCCTGCTAGCTGCCTGCCCTGTGGGTACTACTGCCGGCTCCAGCCTCCCTCCAGATGAATCATAAACAAGTCCCTTGACCTCCGTGACTTAATCCCCTGTGACATCGCCACGGGGAGATGGAGAAAGAGGGAGTGGAGAAAAAGGAAAACAAGCCCTGTGCTCAACTTTCAAGTGAATTAAACATTAGGATGAATGTGTATGAGGTGTATCTGAGGATATGTCATTGAGTTGGTAAAGTGGTAATTTAACAGATGATAGCATCTGGATGTGGGGTTGGAGATTTTTGTTTTTGGACGGGCAAGGGGACTTTACTTTTTGGTTCATAGAAGTAGCAGTCACTTCATCTCAGGCTCTACCTTTGAGCTCCCTCTTTTTTCTCCATGTGTGTATTATGCAAATTCATGTCCCACAGTTCTTTCATTTAAATTTGGCCACACAGCTTAAGCTTGGGTAGTCTACAGAGTGTGGCAGCTAAAGCTATAATCAACATCGTGCTCCTTTTAGGCATGAGAAAGCATACCCAAGAGGGAGCAATAAATGGATTTATTTTAGGAACCAGAATGTAGAATCTTAGTTAGGGCCAGACATGCTAAGTGCTTTGTCCCTTATGCATCAGCCCTTGGGCAGTATTTCCTTCCTAATTAAAAAAAGAACAAGGTGCAGGAGGAAATCAGTGTAGGCAGTGTGCTGTAACAGAGGTGGGAGCAGCCCGGCATGGTGGTGTATTTTTTTCTCTAAAAGTTTGGTATATGATTCTCACTCTGCCGGCACTCTGAAGGTTGTGCTGATGCAAGGAGCTTTTGTCTTGTGATTAATGAAAGACGTTTGGCTCTTTGGCATTTTGGATCCCACGCAAAGGTTAAAAACAGCCTCTGACCGGTGAAAGGTTTATGCGGCGCGCCACTGAGAGTGTTCTGCTCACTCAGGGAAGCAATTCTTTAATCCTACGCTTTCTCTACCATTTTTACCAACACAACAAATAAATATAAAAGTGATGCTCAGCTGTATTTCAAGCTCTCCAAATACATCTGCCTCAGTATTTCTAGTACTGACAAATTCCCAAACCCATGAAACCCATTAGCCCAAATTTTGAACTTTAACATGTATTTTTTTACCTCTCCACCAGGTGTGGACTTATGTATCCATGTGTTGCATATTCCAGCATGCTGACACTGATAACAACAATCTGGTTAATGAATGTCTATGTCAGAAGAAGTGTTAACAGCAACCTGAATCTTCCATGGGTATGCTGGCATGATCTTGAGGAGTGATTCAGAAGGCCAGGTGGAAATTATAGGTCCCATCTCTCTGTCTGGCCAACGTCAGGTGACTTACAAACAGTCTGATGTATTCTTAAATCACTCTGACTTTTTGTTACAGAAACTTAGGGCAACAGGTTTTAACTTCTGGCCAGGCTAACGGATTCTGGGTGGTCATGCTCTCAAGAGCTTCCCGAGTAGAGACTGTTGAGATAAGCACTTAGCCTTATCTATTGTGGTGGAACGGCTCAAATGTTATACCAGGTTGTCCCTGAGATATATTGTTATGGTGGGGCTAAAAGAAGCAGTTGTGGACATCGAATCTTATTTGACAATATCCAAGATTAGCATAGAACTTTCATGCATGATTAAATAAAATGAAAAAGTGCAAATCCCACTGGCTAACCTGGGAGTCTTTGAGGATGAGTGTTAAAAAAAGACAACTTGCCCCACTGTATGTGATTCCCTGCTCCAGAGGAAACGTGCCACTGGCCACACAGCACTCCCTCAGACTGATCTCTTCTGTGAATTGCACTGCACATGGGTCTCAAAACCTGTTCTCCATCCCTGTGCATCTGCTCAGGAGGGGGCTGAGAGCCCCCATCTATCTTAAAGCACTCCTCTTATCGCTCAGCCTTGCTGTACATCAGACCTCATAAAGAGCTCAAACACAAACAGTAATTTCCGTAAAAGCACACTTTTTGCAACTGCGTGGCGCCTGCTCAGCCAAGAGTACATAATGCCTGTGCCATGCATGGATGGACTAACGCCAGGACGATGACAATGTTCTCTCCTGAGTCCAGAAGAACAAACTGTTCAGACATCTCAGCTTTGCTCCTACGTGCCACATGCTGGCCCAGTACATCCCTAGCCACTAATTCCATCTGAAGAGGTATCAGGGTTTGAGTAAAAACAGCCCAGGTGATGATCCAGCCTTGTTAAAAGGCCACAGAAAAGCATCTTATACCAAGAGAAATATCAAAGAAATTAGAACAACCAAAGTCCAGTCTGAACCAAACCACTGAAAAGAGTTAAAGATCAATGTTAAAAGTAATTTAATGTTGCACAGGATGAGGGAATTTAATTTGCATCGTGAACAAATAAATGTAATAAATGAAACAAGTTTTCTTAAACCTTGGAGACTGATCTATCTTATTGCACTTTAATCTTAAGCGTATAAAGGAAACTCCTGAACCAAGTGAAACTGCATTGGAAAACAAGTGGAGTTATTCCAGATTTCAATTATCGAAAAAACCCCAAAACGATTTAAGGACTAAACATGAGATGAAATGACTTGATAAAAATTGCCTTCTGCAGTGTAGATCCATTTGCAGCAGACATGTGTTTATTTATCCCAATGTAGCCAATCAGGAACAATTTATCTCCCCTCATCCCTGGTGGATTAGGTACTAATCTGTTTGCTAAGGGGAAAAAGAGAGAAAGGGAGCGAAAAACGCTTTTCTCTCTCATCTTCCCCATATTAATATTTCTATTAGTGGTGCCTCCCAATGATGCGATGTGACACTTGTGGCTCTGCATGAGAAGCCAGGCTAATAGGGGGATAGAAGAGGAGGTCTGTCTGGGAAACAGAGGATGTTGTTCCACCTAGTCTGTGCGTGTGCATGTGTTTACAAACATGAGCCCCATACATAGTGTGTGTTTGCATAATCATATGATATGTGCATATAAGCACATTAGAGTGAGAGTGAGATCTGCTGGACTTGTTAATGCAGATGTTCATTCGGTGTGTAAGCAGTGCGACCAGGGCTGCATCGTATGCTGATTAAGGCTCTCTGCGCGGGAGTGATAGGGAGGATGACTACTCCTGTATGGTTTAATGAGCAGAAGAGTTTAGCCTGGAGCGAGGTCTTTGGGAGCAAATACACATCCAGCGTATAGCCAGAATGTCCTCTTCTCTTCCCATATACTCACTAGGTAGAGCATCCATACCTAATTAATTTGTGCACTCACATACACACAACTTAGATTATGCATACATAGCAGTTTCGTAAACACACGCGTGTATGCACACTTGAGTGAGAGAGTAATGCTGCCTTAAGCAATGTGCTACCGACTCAATGGTACAACCTTCAAGCCCCAATGTCCTTCGTCCCTGAGATGTCCTTTATTACATCCTTGCTCCAATCCCACACTAATACAAAGGGAGGAGGGGTGGGAATAACATCTGCATGAGCACGAGAGCGAGGACATAACAGGGGAAAGGGTGGGGGGACTCCCCTTCTCTCTTAGCAGATCCATTCTGAATAGCTAATGTATTCTCGTCACCGCAGTAGCAATTTGCAATCCCCTTTACTCATACACAGCATGCATATCTTTAGGTAACATAACCATGTGCATGTCTACATTTTGTATGCAGAAAGTGTTAAACACATGCATTACAAATGCATGTAACATGTTAATGTCCTCAGTAAGGTGATTTAGATTCTGATAACAGCAAGAAGGAGGCCTTCCCCTTCAATCCCCCAGCTGCCCTGTACAGTATACGTAGATCATCTCAACTGCTAAAAGCACAGAGAAAAATACCTAATGACATTTGGAGGGCTGCCATAGAGTTCCTACTGGCATTTCCCCTACACAGTACTGCATTCTTTGCAACATAGTAGATTAAAGATGGTCAGTGAATGCCTGCACTCTAGCTGGCTGACTGTTGCTGTAATGTCACTGGGTTTTAGCAGGAATTAGTTTTAATGTCACTCTGTCTCCCACACCTGAATGTCACTGGCTTTTAATTGGCCTGCTTGTGAAATGGCTGTGTTACTTGTGGCCTGGAGCTACAGATGGATGGGAGGGGGTTCACATATTATACACATCATTCTATTCTAACTAGTTCCAGTTTTGGGACCAAGCTATGGTACAGTGCACCAGACCCTGTGCCAAATACTGAAAGTGTTTGAACATGTGCCATTGCAAATGGACCGATCCCCACTGCTCCACTGCTGCATTGTTTCATTACTGCCAGGAATTCTACACGATGAAGTGTGAAAGAAAGTGCACAGAAGGCAAAAGTTTAGTTTTCAGTGCCAAAATATGTTGTTTTCATTATTATCACCACACATAAAAGCCTTCAGGGCCACTGATGCACTCCAATGTTTTATACTGTTTTGTCCAATAGCACTTCAGTGGAGTAATACAATTAATAATGTGTAGGACAAAATAGATCACACTGTATGTACTTCATCTGTAATTCAGTCAAGGAAAGAAATATCAGTCTGTAGAAGCAAATGCAGTACCCTGGGATGTACCCTGGGAGTAAAATATTCAGAGGTCGGAGGTCAAACCAGTCACAGCTGCTCTAAAGTCCATGGCCGATGGGCTCCGGAGACTAATCAGACACACACACTCTCTCTCTCTCTCTCTCTCTCTCTCACACACACACACACACACACACACACACACACACACACACACACACACACACACACACGTACACACACTCACACACATACACATACAGTATATAGCCCAACAAAGCAAAAAAGGGCAACAGTGACATTACAGGGAACAGAAATCATCTCATAAGACCTACAGTGTCCAGCATCACATTCATTATGTCCACAAAGTTTCGACCAAGACTGAATCAATCCATAAAACGATTAAAAAAATATATCCAAATAGCACACACACGCATACTGTATCACATCACTGGACATCACATGCCAAACTCCTTGCCAACCTCTTTCTCCCATTTGACCACAGTGACACTAATGTGTGTGATGGGTGTCTCCATGTGTGCCAGACTAGTGGCCTCACAATAGCCTCTTGATCACAGCGGTGCTTCAGGCACACTGCAGTAAAGTGAGCCCTGAGTTCCTATTGTGTGCTCACATACAGGGCAATTCTTCAGAGGCAAGTGGCTTTGAGAGTGTTCACACATCATGATTCAAGCTTAGTATGTCCACATTTCAGACGTTTGCAGCAGGAAAAGGTCTGGGCCATGTTTTCTTGGGGAATGGGTCCGATTTCTTCAACTGAATTGTTCACTTGGGTGGTGGGGTATACATTAAAATCCCTCTTTATCAATGTGATTAAATTCAAGACAAAGGTAGCAGTGTGCTGTAACAGTTTCTGCGATCTTCAGAGTAAGTTGGTCGTGAATGCGAACCTCATGTGTGCTCATCCTGGCTCCTTAGCCCACTGGAAAACCCATGACATGCAATAGCCCTGTTGATGACAAGCGGCTATTGATCCCTCTGGCTCAGGCAAACATTCAAGTTTCCAAACCTCGACTGCATTTCATCAGTCATCCCGAGATCCACTGTCAGTGGTTAGAGTTTTGAAATGCAACAGGAATCTGAGGAAAGAGCTAAATTGGAATGTGTTGTGCAAATGTTACTGGAATGGAAAAAAATAAAGAGTATATGAAGTTTCCACTTTCAGGAAATAAAACGAGTTGTTTTTGTATACAGAAGTTAGCGTCTCAGAGGAGGCACTTAGACAAACATATGGAGAAAAATCACGTATATATAGAAAGAAATGAAAGTATTGCAGTAGTGTATGTGCCCTTGTGTGTGTGGATGTGAACATGGATGTTTTTTTTTCTTTAACTCCCTTGTGTATGATTCTAGTGCAGACTGAAATGGTTCCAACAAGGGTGAATTTATCATCTCTCTGTGACTATACATGGCAATCAGGTAAGTCTGGGGATAAGAATAGCCCGCCCACCAGGAGGCTCCTGCAACTGAACACAGCGCTTCGACTCAAGTACACGGTGAGAATACTGAGCTGCATGCAGGCAAACGCACTCACATACACGAACGCCTGAACACCCACCAATACAAGAAAATGCAAGGACAAAACACAAAGCTGGTCTGTGTCTCTCGCACACATGCACACAGACAAACAAACACACTAACACAAACACACACTCATGCTGGCTGACCCTTTGCATCTATGACCAACAGTGCAGACATTCCTCATTGTGGCTCAGCCTGAGCTTTGTTTGGATTAGCTGAGAGGGAGAGCAGAACCCCTTCGGTCCCTGTGGCTGCACGGCACACGTCAGCCTGCTGCTGGGCTGCAGTCACACAAAGATACGCACACACACACACACACGCTCTCTGACATGACATATACTTAAGTAAGTGCACACACATACACGGTCAACTCCAAACTCTCTTGTGAGTGCACGAAACCACACAGTGGTACGTAAATTTATTCAAATGCCCATAGATAAACACAAACATGCACACACGCTCACACTAACACACACACAACACCGGCCAGTCATCTGGCCTTATACAGGCATGGTGGCGACCCATTGCCTTTCATGGGAGCTGACTTCCTGACATTCTGTCCTCAGACTATGTGTTCTCTGCAGCCCAACTAGTTCACAGCAGGAGAGGAGGGGGATGGAGGAAGGGAGAGAAAGATGGAGAAAGATGGAGAAACACAGATAAAAAGCAGGGCTGGTTTGAAAGTGGATGGAGGAAGAGGAGTGGTGAAGAGGGTGAGAAAGGAACTTGGAAAGGAGGGAAAACAGGAATGTGACAGAGGGAGCAGAGACCGAGGGAGGGAGAGATGAAAGAAATGAGGAACACACGGCAGGAGACAGAGGGGATGAAGTGTGCTCTCACAGTGTTTAGGTTTTAGTCGTTTGGCACCAGCCTCTTCCCCTCACAAAGCCTCTGTTCCCAGACTCCAAAACACCTGAGAGACTCTCACAAGATCCAAGCCGAGCCGAGATGGCTGGACTGTGACAGCAGTGTGTAGAATAGTATGTGCCTTCAACTTCTCAACAGCTACAGTTAATTCACACTAAGTCCTGTCTTCATTATAAATATGGAGTCATCCTTTTACAGATGAGTACTGTCTACTGACATGTAACATAAAATGGCTTGGTACTTGTTTTGCGTACAGAGCTAATTGGATAAGGCAGAGGATAATGCAATGTAATAAAATAGGATTTTACAGAAATTGGGGTGAACAGTAGTGAAACTTGACACTCTGACACATTGTTAGAGTAAATACTGAACCTAGAACTTAATCAAAGAACTTGCCAAAAGCATCCAAGCTATATGAAAATGCCAACAAATATTAAAACAGTGGAGATCAATGACGTCAGCGACATAGAACTTGACAGAGCATACCTGAGAAGGAAAATGGCAAAGAAATGCACTTGCTCAAGCCAATCCTAAATAATGACAGCTTTTAAGGAGATGGAGAATCATGTTGCCCATAAAACTGATTTGGTGTTGCTGGTTGGTAAAGAAGGAAAAGAGGAAATTGCAGAAGGTATCAAAAGAAGGTACTGAGGTGTACAAAACAATATTAAGGATCTTGAAAATGGAAAAATAACAAGTGGCACATAGAAATATTATAAGCTAAAGTAGATCAGCTGGATCAGACTAGAGGGTCTACCTGAGAGAGAAGAAGGCCACGATACAAGTACATTCCTGGTCAACTGGTTTACTAAAGTTTTGAATATTGGTACACACCTTTTTGGCTACGAAAAGAGTCAATCACAACTTCAACACCAGCTGAAGCATGAAATTCCAGGTTTTTTAATAGCAGGCAACAAAATCAGAATCCTTTGGGCAGCTAAAGCCAAAGAAACTAATATATAATCACACATTTTCTTCCTGATCTGTCTGCTGATACGCATGACAAGTAGCAAAGCTACAACAAAGTGTGGCAACTGCTGCATGATACGCCTCACCAGGCACAGAATTATGTGCCTGGCACGCTACTTACATGTGTGTCATATCGAGGCCAAATGCACATTTAACAAACCTGCTAAATTAAAAACTTTTTCTAGAAACATTGACATGTTTTTGGAGTGATTAGGCTCGAATGCTGTTTAGTCTGATACTATCGGTTCATGAGTGCTGACCTTTTCCGAGTATGGACCATGCAGAGGACTGTGTATTTGACTAGATTGTATCTAGGCTATTACCACTGAGATTATTATGACTATTATTGTGACTATTATTATGACAATTTCCTGTTTGAATAATTGCCACCCCGCTTGGCCAGGTTCTCAGTCTACCACAGTTGGATAACATTACAACTCTAATCTCTTTGAATTAACCATAGAGATGTTTTTTCATATGCTGCACTTATATGGAACCTGCTTTTTAAAATGGGACTGCAAGTTGGGCTTTGAAATTGCTTGACTTGATGTAGAATTGCCAACTAAATTCTCCTTATGAAGAATTTTTATTTTTTATTTCCTCAAATACAAAATGTTATATATAAAGCTCAAAAGCAAAATTATGATCTTTCAATCCTAACATCACTGGAAAAGCTTGTTAAAAGTCTGATTTCTTATTTGCACAATTCTGGTCATCAGTTCTCAGGTCTCCTTAGAGATCTTTTTAAATGCATGAAGGAAAGGCCTATGAGTACATAACTGGAGGAAAAGCACGTGAGGAAGCACAGAGGTCATTGATAAATACTCACTTAAAACTTATGACTGTTTTGCATGTATGTTACACGAATCAAGCAGCATAAATTGGACAGTAAAATTCCAGACATACTAAATACAATGATCATAAAGCAATTCTGCTCATTGCCTGTGGAAGTGCAGGACAAGAGACTTGTGAGCTTTCTGAAGTACCAAATATTCATTATGAATTTATACCTTAATGAGTATGCAATGATAGGATGCTAAAGGCTCTTAGTTGGAGAAGTATGAATCAGTCATATATAGGCAAGTGGATTAAGGAAATATTGGCATGTATGGGTATGCTGAAAGAAAAGCACACCTCTTAAACTGAAGAACTTCGTACCATGTAGAAAAATACATGTAGTGTTATTTTTTAAATGATCTTAGATAGACAACATGACTAGTTCCACATTGACAACTATGACCTTTAAAATGTTGTTTGTGGGTTTTCAGATTCAGGCTTCATGAAATTCACTTAAATGGGTCATATTAAGTTTCAGTTCAAATACACACTTAAAAAACACCACAGCTGGAGTCTTGTTTTTTTATGCTTTTCTGCTCTGTGATAATAAATTTACAATTATAACCAAATGCTGTGTGCTAAATAGAACTGTAATTATCAGCCCCCTTATGCACTAGATGCTAAAATTACAGCAGCATTTCTCCGCTCTTGTGTTATAAACACTGTACGGTGGCACATCCCTGCTTTCCTGTTCCAACAGGAGGTTCTGGTTGACTGAACAGTAAGACTCTAGTCTCCAGCATGACTCAGGGGAGTCATAACCGACTCATTATAAATGAATGAGTCGGGCCGAGGCTACAGTACATATGCACAGCACGACAGGCACAGTGTAATGGAAGGGGCCTTTACAGACATTTTTTACCAAGTCGCAGGAAATTCACAGTCCAGAATATTGATTTTAAGTTAAAACATTATGACCTGACTTAAAAGCATGGCAGGAGCAGCTGAGTGGATGTTTATGGACATTTTGTAAATGACTCCACCTTATGTGCTCACCCTGGAGAAGGAAAAACAAACCAGGGAGAGTCTAGGGTAGGTGGTAGCCAACGTAATTCACATGTATGATGTATGACAGTGAGGCGAGTGGGTGTGGGGTAACGTCCCATGGTGGCGGTGAGTAACTGGATAGTGTCTCAGCCAAACAGCCTTTTACGGACACGCTAACTGCTCTGAAGTCTGTGGAGGAGAACAAGGGTTGTTCGGCAAACCATCAAAGAGCCAATGTTGTAGTGCAGCTTGAACATCTGCCAATATCCCCCTCTGTCGCTGCCATGAGCTAATGCACACTGATAGGAATAGCAGGTCATGATTCAGGGTTACAGAATGACCATTAAAAAAGTGCCCCTTTCTCCATGCTGCAGGCCCTTTTAGCGTGTGCTGGCGATATACTACATTCTGGCCTTTGCTTGCCGAGCCCTCCAGGAAAATAATGCATGTTCCCATCAGTCATGCTACACTGCAGTGCTCTGCAACCCCCTCCGCTTCCATGCACCCTTGACCCAATCCATCATTCCTGAGTATGGTGGCCTTAAGGCACTGTCTGGGAGCTCTCTCTGAAGGAATGAGGGGGGAGAAGAGCAGTCAAAAAGGGAGCAAAACAGAAAGACAGTGAGTTACACACAGAAAGACAAGGAGACAGACGGGATGTAAAGGAGACAGGGCAGGATTTTCTCAGTATGAAGGTGTGGTGCATGGCAGACTGCAGGAGGCCACTCCCATACTGTTTCTGCAACATCTCTCTGCTGCTCTGTGGAAGTACATTTTATGGCTTGCTTGAAAATGGAGTTGGAGCAGAGTTTTGTTTTTAATTTTCTTCAAGCCTTTCATTGCCCCCCCCCCCCCCGTCCCCCGTCCCCATTGTCTGCTGTTTTCCCATGAGCTCAACATTGCCTCTCTCTGACGTCTCCTTTTTGCTGCTGTAGTTCATTTCTTGGCTTCTTGTTTTTTCCCTTTCTGTGCTCATTCTCATTTCTCGCACATTTTGTTTTGTCCACCTCCTGACTCCATATTTTTGTCTGTGGTTTTCTTCTCTCTTCTGCTTTCTGTTCCTCTTTACCTAGCCCCCCCTTTTCTCCTCTCTACTCTCTCATTAACACACCATCTCCCTTTCTCTCTTTCTCTCTCTCAGTTCTTTTATCTATCCTCTGTTTCCCTTGCTCCCTTTCACTGTCTCATTAGCTGACAGCTACAGCGGTACTCCTGTGAGAGGGCCAGATGAAACCCAGAGAGTACTGTGACCTTCGTTTCACGGTGGGGCCACTATCAGTGACAAGCCATCAGCTGCAATGTCGTCTAAGGTGCACACACATATTGTACACACACATGCATCCACGTACAAACACATACAGTATGTTCTAATAGGCCACACAAAACCATCATGAGCACCCAGACACACACATGCACACAAACATGCTGCACATTCTGGCGTATCGGTCTGAGCGTATGTCAGCAGCCTTCAACCTTCAACCAGTTATTCACCAAGGCTAAAGGGGTGACACACCCAGCAGAAAAAATGACAGCCATCTGGGCCCTCCTTCCTCTTTCTCATTCCCTCATGTGATCCATTACACGGCTGGGGGATGGGGGATGGGGTTATGAGGCCAGGACTGCTGGGGCCAGAGTCCTTGAGAGGCATACACACGTAAACAGAACACACAACACACACACACACAAGGACCATGCAGTAAATAACACCCATCAACCTGTGTTTTAATCAGCTTCAGGGACGCATGGGTGCTCCCTGTGATGCTAACAGGCCATCATTCATCGATGCAGTGGGGTGGTCGAAGCATGGCTGTATAGACCTGGAAGGTCAGTGATCAAGCCCTCTGGTTGACCCCTTACGCATGATAGTGACAAGTTAGCAAAATGCTGCACCATAAACCCAGGATGAAATAACCACGGGCCAAGAGGAACTAACAACCTTGAGACCAGACATATTTGCAAGATAAATGTGAGCAGTGGACATAGACCTTCATTCAATCTGTCTTCTTCATTGGATCAACTGCTGGCAGTCAAACTACTACTGGTTAAACCTAACACTAACTGTAATATAGTTGATTCTGCACTTTAAAATGGAAGAGACAATCAGGATTATGTAGGAACCTCTGCTGAGATGATTGCAAAGATCCACCGGATGCCACTACAACAAGAAGCAAGAAAAGCTGCAGTTAAGACAGTGATTGCTAATTGCCTTGATTAGCTTCCCATTTTCCATTCCCTGAATCCAGCTAGGGTTGTTTATTATATAACGGCATGTTAAAACAATATCATACCCCTGTAATAAAATAACATCATACCTTGGGGTAGAGAGAAAAAGATGCTTTGACGTTCTATATTAAAGGATATTATTAGGAAAGTAAAAGGGAAGGGGAAAGAAATAGCAAGAGTAAAAGAAGTGAAACGGTTTAATATAATAACATCATGGGAATGTTTGATGTCTTGGATTGGGGCTGAAGCTGGGGAGAATGAGGGTGGGGACTAAGACTAGGTTGCACACAAGCACACTGTGCCAAGGAGAGAGCCGCCTTGACTGTGCCAAGCTTTTTCACATCTTGCAGCATGCTGCAAGGGCCAGCCTTGCCATATTCTTTGCATGTCCACGAACATCTGGCACCCAACCCATCCCAGCCCATCAGTGACTGAGAAACCAGATTCCTCCAGCCCCCCTGGCCTCTCACAACCAGGCTTTCACAAGCTTGTCTGAGGTTACACACTCACGGGCTTCTTCTTCCTTCCATGTTAACATACCAGCTGAGTGACGTCCTAAACCTTACTTCTCTATCAAAATGGATTCCGTATGAAAGACTTTAAATCAACTGCTTAAAGAATTGGGATATATATTATTGTTTTAATTAGCAACTTAATATTCTGAGCTGAATTCTAATGTACTGTGTTAGAGTTGTAGCTCATCTGTATTGCTAATTCAACACATAACTCAATAGATAACCTACGCAAAGCAGAATAAAGTACAGTTCCAGTAACAGCTCTAGTAAAAAATAGATTACAAATAAAAACATGTTGATTGCATGCCAGAGGATTTACACTTGCTATCATCAAGAGATTCTCATTTCCTCTTGGTTTTGCTGGATTGTCAGCAGCTTTATTGTGATTAGCAAATTAGCAGCTATGCAGATGAAGTGGAGCCGAGGTGTCAGAATCAGTAGCTGCAGAGGACTAAACGGAAACTAACTCTGTCAAATATGCAAAGCTTCATCTGGTGCACCTTCAGGGCCTTATGTGGCTTTTTTTCTACTTTATCTGTGCTGCAGACACTTTTTTCATAATTATTTGATCGCAAAAATTACATTTCTGCAATCAAACAATTACACATGTTTTTGGCACAGTGTAAAGTTGCTGGTTAAAGAACAATAGACAGAGACAGAGAGAGGAAACAAAGGAAGGAGTTAAGAGTTATTGTAAGAAATGGTGTTTTATTGACCAGAGTTCCTCGGATCTCTACCTGTCCTCTCAATAAGTAATGGCACACACCTTGAGCTGTACAGACTCCCCGTCTCCTTCCTTTTCCTCAGAGATAGGCAAGGATGAAACAGCATAAACCACACTCTGTTACCCTCTGAGGCTTGTCTTCAGTGGCTCTCTCTGTGAGTCAAAACCACTCACTAAATCATCTTATAATCAGTCATGCCTGAGTCTGAGGCTTTGCTGTCGTCTATTTGTATGCCTTGCTAATTTTCCAAGACATGCCTGTGATGCAATGGCTTTTGTAAATGGAGCTTTTGTAAATGGTGTCTTGGCTGATTGGGATGCAGGTGTAGCTGCTCAAATTGAGCAGATTTATCCATTTAGGGCAGATTAATGCGCTCTAACACCCCTTCTTCCACTCTGCCCTGTCTATGACCAGCATGGCAGTGTGAGGGGTGCCAAGCTCAATCTGAGAGTAATGGGGGAGGTGTCTCTCTTGCTCAAATGGATCATTGCGCTCCAGCTCCCAGGGTGAGGCAAGAGATAATTTGTAGGGACAGGCTCAGTCTCAAAGTAGACACTGATGTAGTTGGATAGCCAGGGTCCCTGCCAGATGCTCTTTAACTTACATGAAGGGAAAGGGTTAAAATGCCATCATAACCCCACCAAAAGTAAAGAAATCTTAAGGGTCTAGTATATCAGCTAATGACGCTCTTTAAAAACCTAAAGTTATACGCATCCCTGATTAAAGTACCTTTGATCGTTTGTCTGCAGCAGGATTCAAGGAAGTACATATTAGACAGACCAAAAGAGGTCAGCCAGGCTGTTAAACAAGCTAATTAACATAAACCATAATAGCCCATAAGGATGTGAGGGGAGACAAGGTTTAACACTTTAAACCATTAAGGCCCTCTGTCATCAGTGTGTCGTACTTCCTACTTCACTGTGCTGTAGCTCAGAAATTGCCACCAAGAGCTCCATCTGGCAAAAGCCATGAGAACTGTGATAAGGATCGGCTCCCACACTGGGCACTACCAGCATTGCTTCATCATCATCCAGAAAACAATAAAGCAAGAAACTGGGCTGCAATTAAGCTGCCCCTAGCATCTACTTTTTTCCTCAAATGAAATGCTCTGTAATAATTAATTTCAGTCTCAGTAATGGTGGATGCAGTCATGGGATTTTTCGAGAAACTGTAGTTCAGCTGATATTCCTCTTCTCTGCTTCAGTCTCAGCCATCTTCCAGAATCTGAGGTGATAGAATATTTAGATTGGTGTGACACCTACATCTTTGGATTGATTATTCCCTCTGCTCGCTTGTCTAAATGAGCCTAAGTCAGCCAGAGTTCAAAGGGTTTGTTTAGCAGACTTGCTTTGCCAAATGAAACGGACACAGAAACCCTGGGTGGCGGTCTGCAGAGGAGAAAGAAATCCAGTAACAAGGAAAAGTGGAATACTTCAAAGTTCTGCTGATTGCCGTTTGCTTTACCTCCAGAGGCCAACTACATAAACAACCAGAAATTGTATAGCAATCACAAATGCGATCCTGGATATGAGCTGGAGAACAACAGAGAAGATAAAAGCCTTTTATTTTGTGAGCTTTTGCAGCTTTTACACTAAGCTTCTGGCCTTCCCCATGATAAGTCCAAGTTAAACACACCTCATGCAACCTGCTGCATAATACTCAGCCCAAAGCCGAAAGGGGGAAACATTACTTTTACCCCCCCTCAGAGATTTAAATAAATGGGTACAACTATTTGAGGTTCTGCACAGTTGTCTAGTCTATTAGAAGCTGCTCCCCAAAAATCCAAAAGTAGCTGAGACATTATTTTTAAACTCTCCATTGTCATACGCAAGAATTACCTTTTATTCTTTTATGGCTTTGAAATAGACTAATAATATTGCTAGTGGATTACACAATCTCTGTTTGATGTTGAATTTTAGCACCTCTCTCTGTCAAAAGTGCACAATACAGATCTTCTCATGCAAAATGCTCCAATTTTTCCTTAAACAAATGTGTCATTTATGCATTTCCTCACCTAAAAGCAATCAAGTTTTCTGTCATGTATATTATTTTTGAGCGTAGGAGTAAGGCGTGACGATAACTTTATGATTCAAAACCTTTTGGGGGAATATGTGGGTGTTTCTGAAGGGAAGATCCTGAGGAGCCAGAGCCGCAGCACACCCGTTGCAGAAAAATAATAGGGTCTGTGTTTGAAATGCCTATTATGGTGTTTGTCTTGGCTATGGAAAGATCTCATTCTGCCTTGGTCACACCTTAATTTGCAAAGCTGTGGGAGTGACAGACAGAGAGGAGAGGAAAAACACACTCACACACACATCAGAGCTATTAGGTTTGCAGTGGAGTTGCTCCCCCCCGATATGATTATAAGCTTGACTTAATAAGTGATGGAGGGGCTCCAGGTGTTTTTAATTGTGCATTAGGCCTGTTTATTATGACTGACTGAGAGCTTCACAACAGGATCTGCTAAACACTCTCAAACATCTGCATTTTTTCACTTGCCTCATTTTTTCCTTTTAACTTGCTGTCTGTTTGTCTGCCCCACATTCAACTGCTCTCCCTTTCTTACTTTTTTCTCTCTATCTGTCTCTCTCTCTCTGCCTCTTCATTCTCTGTCTTTTTCTAGCCTCTCTTGCCTCATGCTTGTGATACAATCTGCAACCCAGCCAAAGCTCCCAATAGGCTTGACAAATTCAGTTTGGGCCCATTTTTATGTGCATACAGAAGGTTCAGGCAGGATTTGGAAATTAAATGTTGCAATTAAAGGTTCGGTGTGTAGGATTTAGTGGCATTTAGTGGTGAAATTGCAGTTTGCAACCATTTGAATACCACTCACATCACCCTCCCCTTCCAAGCGTGTAGAAGAAACTACTGTGGCAGTAGTGAAGGTAGAAATCTCGTGGAAAAATGGCCCTATCTTAAACCAGTGTTTGGTTTGTCCGTTCTTGGCTACTGTAGAAACATGGCGGTGCAACATGGTGACCTCCGTGGAAGGGGACCCGCTCCCTCTGAGATAAAGACGGCTCATTCTAAGGTAATGAAAACACAACAATTCCTATTTTCAGGTGATTAAACACTAAGGAAAACATACATCCTTTCTAAATGTCATACACAGGACCTTTAAGTATTCAAATTACAGTAAGACACTGTCCATAATGCATCTTTTAATTATATCCTCAAACCACTCCATCACACATAATCTTTCAAAATTGTTGCTTGGCTATAGCGAATTCTTTGACTGTGCTGGTATAAAGTATAAAACATGTAATGTAGAACGTCTAGCAGTCGCCACTTTCTCCTCTTACGTAACACGGAACTGATTTATTAGACAGCCGTTTGTTGGTTGATCGAATTTTTAAACATCTGTCTGCACATTTGTGATGGTTGGCTAACTTGTGAGGGGTTAAAAGCTGAAATGATTAGTCGATTAATTGATTAATCAATCAACAGGATTGGATAGTGGATCATTCAAGTAATTTTATAAGGATGCAAATGCCAAAACATTACGCACTCCAGCTTCTTAAATCTGATTATTTGCTGGTGTTCTTAGTCTTCTTTGATAGCAAATTGAATATACAAGCAACTTAGAAACATCAGCATGGGCTCTTGGAAAATGTGACCATGTAGGACTCTATTACTGTATATGAAATGTTGGAAAGGGTTAAATATCACATACTTTACAACCATCATTCACTTATTTTCTGTCATCTCTAATTGCATAGTGGCACATTTAAAGATGAGGTAAAGGCTAAAATCACAGTGTGCTGTAATGACACTCTATGATGTCATGAAAATGCACTCACGCTACTGGAAAATAAAAAGACAGAGGAACACAACTTCAAAACTTTTTCTTGTCTTTTTTCTGGGGTTTTCTCTTATTGGCTATTGTTGATTGTCTGTTGTAGAAATGATGTAGGACGTAGTTGAAAATAATGTCTGTGTGTCTCACACCTTTCTCTCTACTACTAATTTCAGCTCACATGCCACGAGATGACAAGGCAGAAGACAGTGATCAGATCGGACAGGGAGAAGCTAATGGTTACGCTAATGTACTGAAAGGCATGCACACTAATAAATCTATAAAAAATTATTCATACATGCATACTTGCATGACATACGGATGAACACACACACACACACATAACACATTTCAGGTGCATACAGAGTTACAGTTAAAAACAGTTACATACAAATGCACACACTCACTGACACACGGATGCATTTTTATCACTTTATTTAACTCAGGATTTATCACTGGTTCAGCCTGATTTGCATACTGTAAGGAAAACAGCTTCGCCCCTGAAACACACACACACATTCACATTACCCTTACGCACACCTATTTGTACTTGCACAAATCTCTATAGTATAATATCTGTGGCGCATCTGTCCGTGCCCGGTGCAGTAGTAAATAAGCCTTCCCCTTGAAGGGAGGGACCTGCTAATGAAGTCAACTGTATGCCACTGCACTGCGTAACTCACTGAGGCTGGCCGGCCGCAGCACGGGGCTCCTGCTCACCAGGGCACTGTGCCTTGCTTTGCTAGTGCCTCATACTGCAGCGACATAGATCGATTCATGAATAAGAGAGATCATGCCGCTTTTAACTCATCTGCTCTCCTCTCACTTTCACTCTCGCTTTCCATATGGCAGAGATAGCTTTGAATGCAGTCATTAGAAATCCTCTGATAGAACCGGGAAGCAGAATGGCATGCAGATGATGTAGACAGATAATAGAAGCCTCTCTAGTGTAGGGGCGCTCCTCCTTAATGCGTGCCGCACTATCATCTTGATGTCTTTGTGCCAGAACATTGTTCCCTAGTTTGGAAAATGAGGTAAATCGGATTCAGAAAACAAGTGGATTAACTTAACCACCCCTCGGCTTTGACAATGACCTTCGCTTCTGAGGCATAATAAGGATTAGTTAGAAGTGGAAGGACATATGCCATGCAGAAGAAAAAGATTATAGTTCTCCCATGACAGAATGATTGAAATGTGCTATTCACCATTCCTTCATGGTGAGAGGCTGTGATAAGAGTCCATGGAGCAATGCATCATAATGCTCGGCTGTGATATTCAAAAGAAAGCTGAGTGATATTTGTAACCCTACTCAGTGAAATGCCTTCAGTGTAGCTTTCTCAGATAGAAATCTGCTTTTAGCGTATAGAAATGTACATAAACAAACCACACTACCATCACTGAAACAGGAAGGGAAGAGTTTACAATTACAGTAGGGCTATTGATTGCAGGCTGGCTAGCATATATTCTCCACGATTCCTGTCTTTATTGCAAGGGAAATGGCGTAATATTTCTTACGCCCCATGCTACATTATTGATCCCCCGCACAGGAAGGAAGTTATTCTCAGAGCTGTATGAAAGACAATACAGGTGCGCCACTGCGCAGCGGCTCAATAGGGCATTAAAGTCAACAAGGTCATGCAAATTAATAACAGGCGTTGACCTTTGGCCTGAATTATAGGAAAGGTGAGGTCAGGTGGGAATATGAGTTTGCTGGGCACGCTGCTACAGGCAAATGGAGCAAACAAGATCTGCAATAGAAGAGGACAGATGGATTGATCTCTAGTGACAGAACAGGCTGATCAATCGGCCACCAAGCCGGCATGTCTGAACAGGATGCTTGCAGCTCTGGAAACTGATCCTTTTTAAAAAAACAACAACAAACAAGTAAAAATGTATTTAGAGACAGAGAGCGGAGAATGTGCAGACGTGGGTTCAGTGAAGGACGTGGCTGTCCATCGCTGTTGTTGTTGTTGGGATCAGGATTTATGCTATTGTTGCTATTGTCAGCTGGGGAGGTTATCTATGAAGGGAGGCTTTTTGAGAGAAAAGCTGTGCATGTGTCTGTGTGTGCCTCTGCTGATGTACCAGTAGATTTGTGCATACACAGTGCATGTGTGTTTTTCTGTGTGTGTGCGTGTGAAGTGGCAGGACTGATTAGAAACTGTTTTAGCTGACACAGGAGGATGGCAGGGGGGCAAACATGCTACAATCCTTCAACTCCATTTTCCTACTCATATTCCTCTTTCTGTTACTCCTAGTCTCCCTCTGTTTTTTCTGTTTATATACCCCCCCCCCCCCCACCACCACCACCACCACCACCACCACCACCAACAAGGTGCCATTTTGGGAGGAATGACATTAAAATGTGTTGACTGTAGTTACATAATGGGAGCTGGTGGTTGAGCTATGTCTGCATGCTTTTATTTGCTTATCAGTGTCTGTGCCTATCAGACTCTGTGCCTTTTTGTGGGCATGTGTTAAACACCACCCACTTTCTGTATGTATAAGAGTATGAACTAAAGTGATTGTTTAATAGGGTTGCTTATATTAGCCATGTGTAAGTTGTCCTCAGAGTTCCAAAGTGCTTAAGAGGTGCCTATCTGCAATACAAATTATGCACTACTAGCCACACACATAAAATACAGAACCATACATAGGTTCATACAGGCCTGCTGTACTGCAGGACACACTGACCTGTACCTGAGAAAAATCATGCCAGCATACAATTTTCTCACTATTTTCCCCACTTTCTCATTCCCTTATCTCTTAGTAGATTGTACAGCATGCCCCCTTGACCATGACACATATCACTCTCAGCAGTGGCTGAAAGTTTGTCCAATGTGTGCAAGTGCTGTCCTGCACGGGGCAAATCTGTGAAGAGAGTTGGGGGACACGTGCAAGCACATACACCACACTGAGTCACGAAGCAGCAACAGCAGTGCCTTGGCGGCACGGTGTTGGAATTGTCTCTTCAGAGGCAAGCATAAACAGATCGACTGGGCCGCTATACTGCAGTTGCTCATGCTGACTCACCCTGTACATTATCAGCGAGGGAGAGACCCAGGACGGGGCATAGAGATTGTGGGACGCTCATAAAGTGGTCTCATCTCTCACCTTCTGTCCCCCATCTTCTTCCATTCCTCCACCCTTTCCAAGGTTATCCAGCAGGGGGTGAGGGTAGGAAGGGTCAGAGAAGGTCACAACCCACCTGAAGCAGCTTTACTAAACGGCCGTAGACAAACGAGGGGCCCTTCAATAGAGTGCTGGCTCTGATTAGCAATCTGTCCCTGTGGATACGACATGTAAAGATGACAGCGGGGGAAGGAGTCTGAGACTGTTAGAGGTATTGTTACTGCAGCACCTAAGCTGGCTGGTTGACTGGGGAGGTGGGGTGAAGCTGGGGGCGGATGCACCATTTTTCTAGACCAAAATGAGCCCAATGTCACCGTGACAGTGCAGCGCTCCTCTGAGGGCACCGCGGGCCAGGGGGGAAAATGATGGATGAGTCGCCAAGCAGCCTCTCCTGCTTCATCACTGTGTACACACACACACACACACACACACACACACACACACACACACACACACACACACACACACACACACAAACATGCACTCAAAGTCAGGGAAATACATCTACATAGTATACTCACATGATGACAATGCATACCCTGCAATATGGTCACACAAAGGTATCTGGGGATACACACATCTGGTACTGCACTCACACACACCTGCACAAATAAAATACACACACACACACACACACACACACAAACACACATATACACAAACACTACAAATATGCTCACACAAGGCCATCTGGGGATACACACATACACAAACACATGCATGTGCACACACGCTTTGAGTGATTTATTTGTGTCCACATGAGTTATAATTAATCACTGGGATATAAACACTCCAGATGCAGATATTTACAGGAGTCATACACACACATCACACACAAACACACACACACACACACACACACACACACACACACACACACACACACACACACACACACACACACACACACACACACACAGCACTGGCTTCATTATGACTGCAGCCCAGGCTAATGCCACAGGATCAATGACAGATCCTCTCTCCCCCTCTCTCGCTCTCTCCCCTCATTTCTCTGACCCAAAAGCAGCAGTGTGCTGCCATGCAGACCACCCTGCAGCATTTATTCCTTCTATGACCGAGCAGTAGCCTCTGATAAGGCCCTCGGGCCATCCAGTTGCTAATAATCTACCTCAACATATACATCCATCCCCTCACATATCTCAACAACTCCAACCAGCCCACCATTCACTGCAACAGCAGTTATGAGGGTTAGGAGGATTACACTCAAAGGCAATTACTTAAAGTGCTGATTACCTGCAGAAAATTGTGATTGGTAATGTCAGTAGAATAGTTGATTTACGTCACAATCCTATAAAAGCAGGGTTCATTTTAATCTACAATTCTGCAAGATATGAAGTTCCACAATCTAGATGCCACAGTTGTACTGAGCAATGCAATAACTCTGAAGCATCATAAGCATCTGTGATCTGATTACTGCATATTTACAGTAACTGCAACAGATTACAGATGTCATCTTTTTGGAATCAGATTACTGTAATTCCATTACACCTAATCAAATACTCCTCCTCGGCTCTGCTGAGCTCACAGAAAGCAGAATCCCTGACCGTCCTCATGCAGATGCAGGCCTACACCGGCAGTGAAGGAGAAATATGGCCGGCCTCTGGTGAGCAAGGCGTATATAGCTGAGTGGCCATCCATCACGACCCTGCGGCGAAAAGCTATACACGCTCTGTCTCCTCAGACCCCTCTTCTCATAAGAGGGAGAGGGGATTGGGAAGAGACAGGACAGTGAAAGAAAGGGCTCATAAACATATTCCCTCAGGATTGGGGGAGGGTGCCATGTAAAATCTTCCAACATGGAGTTGGAGAAAAAATGTCTGGCCTCTTAGATTGATGGACTACGCTTCTGCGCTTGTAGTATTTTTCCTGCAGCACAATGCACAGGGGTGTATGGCTATGATTACTTGTAGTCAAGCTGTGGCTGGGAGTGGATGGCGGCTACAGTCTAAACATTAGGATTAATGACCATGCTGGTCAGTCTAGTCCAATGCCATGTAGGCAAACAATGGCAATACAGAGAACATTTGGGGTCTGCAAAAAATAAAATATATTTGTTTTCTACCCTCAGATCAAATATAATGCCGTACACTGTGACAGATGTGATGAATAAACAATAAGTGGGATCGTGTAAAAAAAGGGTAGCCACTTGGCTTACTTCAGGCACACTCTCACCGGGCCAAGGATGTAGTTAAAAAGCCTTTATTGACTAGGGCTTGTCAGAGTATCAAAATATCACAAAGGAGAAAACGCAGACCGGTTTCGACCCTCAGGGCGTGGCTGTAAAGAGGAGTCAACCAATAAGTGGGATACTTAAGCCGAACTACAGGTGAAGTATGAAGAAAATCTATATGTTAAACAATGCTTTAATAAGGCTTTCAAAACCTATGTTCTGTTGGCAATGCTAATGATATGTGTGCAGTAATACATTAAAAAATCCACCCATCGGACGGGGCAGGTTGAATGTCTGTTTGCCCTGCCTATAACCACCACTCTCTCTTTCATGAGATCCATTGCAGATTGTGATTTTATATACAGATGGTCTGGCTGAGAAGAGGACAATGAAGAAGTGAAGAATGGGCGGTGCTCTAAATAGGTCGCAAGGAGAGCTCTGCACTTCAACACAATAATTCATTAATTATCAAAAATGTGCTGCCGCCATTGCATTATGATTTCCCTGCAGACCCTGCATGGTACAGCTACCACATGACAAAACAGCACTGTACAACTTACATGTCAATGAAAAGGTCTCCCAACAGACTTGGCAGGGGCAGCGCAGGGGCGAGTGACAACACTATTGACACCACTTCAGAAAAACTGCGCCCAGGTCTATCTATCTTGACAAGAGGGCTGTTAGCTTGAGCTAAAGGACATCATCGGTATAAACATGAACCCAAAGGTTAGTCATATCATCTGTCCAGGGCTTGTAGCAACAGAATGCATTAAACTGTGACCCTAACACAGATCACATGCTAAATACAACAACAGCATAAAGGACTCTTCCATTGTCTTGTGCTGCTGCGCTATGTGAGCTGAATATTGAATGAAAAAGTCATTTCTCAGTGAAATGCCGTCATAAAAGCTCTGTCTCAAGTATATGTGGAGCCAAAGGATTTAGTCTGTTTTGAGATAAAGAGAACTACAAGCGTGTGATGGTGATGCTTTCTCTGTTATTCAGTATATTTTGCATTAAAGGCATGTAACCTGTCGTGTCCAGTGTCAGTAATTTTAGCCGGCAGCAAACACACATGGTCAGTTGCCGGTGCAGCCCATTGCTAACTGTGCACTTTCTCTGGCGCCCTTGCCACTATAGATCTTTAGTGTCCTGTAACTGAAAACCGCCAGCTCTGTCATTCTCCAATCCTGCCACTTCAGAGGCATCCGTGTCTCACATCAAGCAGAGGTCATCTCTCAATATTGATCTAGTTACATGGCAAAGGCAAATATGTTAAAGTGGACAGTGAAACCAGCACAAGAGGGCTGAAATCTGATGCTGAGAGGTGCCATAGTGCTCACTTTGTTCTTTTTGCTTTACCACTGTATACTTTATACATATGTCTGCGTGGCTTAAGCATACCTTTGGCTGCTTACATAAGCTCTTATGAATCTTGTCTGATAGGTTGTGGCAGCCACATACTGTAGAGGAAGCTTCAGAAGACAGGCATTGATTTCAAGCAAATCTGTCCGGACATCTCCTCTTTCTGGTTGGGTACACCTTTCCACAGCTAATGAGCAGCCGTCTTCATTCCCTCCCGAGTGAGACGTTCTTTTTCATGCCTTGTGTCAGGAAACACTGGCAATTCATTACCAGGGAGGAGAGATGGAGGAGGGAAAAAAAGCGTATGATGGTTAAGCCTGAGCTTTAAGACAGACAACTATGTCCCCTAATCCCTTCTGAGCAGCCGTAAGCCTTCCGTTATCACTCGTTAGAATTGTGCATCCCTTAAACACATTAACTTAGGCCCTAATGCTGGCCCCTTTTGTAGGACACGGCAGTTGCTCATAGCAGCCAATCACTAGGCTAAGAGGGAAGAAACATGCTAATTGCTGTCAGACTCATTTAATTGGCTAACAAGGGTGTTTTTTATGTATGCAGAGTATCAGCACATTTTACAACAATCACCGTTTTCCCGAAAGGCTCTTGAGGCAATAGCAATTCTGCACCATCCCTCAGACATGTGTCAGAGGGGGAATCTGATGATAAAATCAGGCATGAACACACACAATGACAGCCACTCATGTATGCATGTATTTGGTTGTATATTCACATCTTTCTCTTTCTTTCTGCCACACATAGTGGATTGGGCTTCTAGTTATCAGTATACAGGTGAAAAAAAGAGGCAGAACCTTGCATTTCTCATAGGCCTCATGGGACTAGGATCAGAGCAATATCCTCACTCCTCTCCACTGTACAGTAAATCTCCAGCCACAGTGTACGCACTCATGACACTGGCCTTCAGTAACCCAACATCTGCTTAGTCTGTCTGTGAAGAGCTCTTTTAGCTGCATGAATAACTCATAACATAAAAGAAACATGGTAAATACAGAAGTAAGTAAGTCAACAAGACACATAGAGGCTAATAAATGAAACAGGGATCAGGCTGTATTGGAAATTTAGGCAGCAGTGACATACATTCACTCCTGAAATATGATTCAGAATATAATATCTTTATTCCTTTGCTTTCTATAAGTAACATTTCTGAGATGTTCTGAAGCATAAAGAAATTAATATCAGGCAATATTTATTCTGAAATGGACTGTGTAATGCAGGGACTAAAAGCAGCAGTCCACTACTTTATCCCTAAACAGTGCTCTATGTGCTGTTGTGTTATCCCAATATAATGTGCAAATAGTAGTGGCTATGTTACACAGTTGCTGCACACCACAATAGCTTACAAGTAGAGCTCAAACATAATTTTATTTCAGTGTTTTTCTTCCATTTCCATTTGCTGCGATTCAGTGCACATGGATAAATACGGTCTGATGCTGCTTGTGATCTCCAGCTGTGCTAAGGGTCGCACTGACAAGGGAGAACCACAACGACTGGGCGGCCACTACAACAAAGCAGGGCTTGTTATATATTCTGACTGCAGCAAGGCTAAGATGCTTGGTGTTTGCTGAGACAGCAGATGACTTGCCTTGCTCTCTCTGCCCCTTGCTCAACCAAGGCAAGATAGACTTAATTGCCTCATTAGCAAAAGGGCCAGCGAGGAGTCAGCCTCTTCCACATTGTTCAATGTCAAGAGTGCAACCGAGAGGAAAGGTTAATAGAGTAAACAGCATCTCCCTCTCCTAAATGGAAAAATGTTTGTTTTCTAGTATGATGGGTCAGTGGCCAAAAGCTTAATTTCACTTCACAGTGATAGAATTATGCATTTGATTTCATCTTATCTGCACATTGCATATTCTAACTTTCATTATTCCTAATTTTAGAGCATAACACAGCTTGCTGTTGCTGTGTGGTAACTCCCAAAGCTGACTTTTTTTTTTTTTTTTTTTTTTTTTTAAATCTTGGACCCGTCTAGAAAGCAGAGTCATCATGCCAACTTTAATTATTTTAAGAGCTTGAATTTGCAAACTCTGCTATTTCCTCCTCCACAGCGTCTTTGGACCCCAGACAGCAAATCAAGCCAAATGCTAACACTCTTGATTTCCCTCTTGAAGAAAGACACACAAAATAAAAATTATGTCTGCTGCTGAGAGAAAATGTGAGGTCCAAAAAAGCCTCATGTTTAATAATTTTGAGAGAGACATAAAACTCAGAGTAAAGCCCCACTTTCACTCACTACTTCACCGTTCACACACTGAAGAACATCACCATCCTCATCCAGCAACCACAATAGGACAATTTCATTCAAAGTGTGACAGTTTGGACAACATTGCCAAACCATGACAGGCATCTTGAATGCAGTCGTAAGCCTCTGTCTGTCTCTTTACTAGAGATGTGGTGATCTATAAGTCGGGTCTGACAAACTGCATGATGGGCTAAACAAGTGTGCAGTAAACAGAAAAGAGTGTTTATCCAGTAGTAACAAGCACAAACATACTCCATGTTCACTTTATTTCCATGCAAAGCTAGTGCTGCCCTCCTGCTCATAGAGAAAATTAGTCCACTTTTGGAAAACCACAGTATAGAGCCTTGTAAGATATAAATGTAACATTTATATTGTAGGTACTTCAGGCTGTGGATTATACCACCCTTACTGCCGGGCTACATTAAAAAATGTACAGCTACACATCTGCATGGGCAATATAGCGTAAAGGCTCCATTTCATCAACAAGTCAAGTCTAACGAGTCGGAAATAAACAAAGGTGGTGGTGCCATCTGTTCTGAACCACTTTGCTGGGAAAGGGGGAAAGAAGTGATAGGACAAGCGGGGAGAAAAGATTTTTCAGCACTGACAATTTGAACTGTACTTTGACCACAGCCTGAGCTGCTGAATAAGTGACGTTATCTCCTGTGGAAACAAACTTCTCAGCCTTTTGGCCTGAAAAAGGGCTCTGCGCTCTTTAATATGAAATACTGAGGGGAGAGCTGTAGTGCAACCAGCGACATTAAACACTTAATTTGTGGACAACCTAGCAATTGATCAATGATATTCAGTTTACAGTGTTTTCGCTGTGCTATGAAAGACCAAATGGCTGGCATTGTGGTTGGATTATTAGACCATCCATCACACAACATCCACTGCAAGAGAACAAGACTGGCAACCCAACGCTGGACCAAAGTTATTGCATTTTACAGTTTCTAATGAATGGCAATTATATGAAGTAAGGTTTTCATCCTTATAAAGAATTAATCAGCAGAATTGTAGAGCTTTAAAGGTCATTCCTAAAGTTTTGTTACAGTCAATAAATAGATTAAGCCCACTATTTAAAGTTACTGCACGATCGACTTTTTTAGTCTCAACCAAAATAAAACCCTTTTCTTTCTCACACACAGTATAGATATAAATTGGACAGATGGCTGACTTCAGGTATCATGCACTAAAGGTGGAGGGGATCCTCCAGATGGCGTTCAGGTCTTGTGCAGGTAACCACTTTATCTTCCACCACTCTAATCAATGGCCAACAAATTCCATCCCTTCCAAACACCATCCATCTTTAGGTCTTTCCAGGCTGCTCGGTGATGACCAAAAGCGGCTGAAGATAAATGTTTAAAGGACAGAGGGGCCTCTACTGATTAAAGCCATTAACGCTTTAGGGAAGACTGGCAAGCAAAAGAGGAAATGGAGTGAGACAATGGAGCACGCGGGTTCAAAACACCTAATGGAGTGTCCTGCTTGCCAGGCTAATAAACTGCTTCAAATTGAAAGGAACAGCAGGCGTCTAAATAGAGCGACGTGGAACATTTCCTCCTGTTCATTCAGTCAGCTCCCAATTGGAAAAGCGGGAGAGGAGGGAAAAAAACTCGCCTGGCTTACCATTACTTGGTGCAGAGCAAGTTGATTTTATTCATCTGCAATCAATTCTAGGGATTGAATTAGAGCTGAATGCCATGTAGAGTGAAAGAAAAGTCAATGTTTTGTGCGTCAGCACCATACTGGAATACATAGAGTAAATGCACTTTTCAAAATTCTTTCTGTCTGCATGAAAAATCCTTTAAGATTTATGGGGAGGACACCCTGCGGTCGCAGTCTGGCTGTGAGCTGTATTCTCTTGGTGATTCTCATCTTAGCAGCATGATGCTGTTTGAATGACCAAGTTGATATTTGGACATGATAATCAATAAGCACAGTGTGAGATGAGGCACCGCACAGGTTGGGGTCTGACAGGTGCACCCCATGACCAATTAAAGTGCTAAGCGACTAGTGAGAAATGATCAATTATTGGCAGACAGTTTACTGGGGTTTTGACACTATGTCACTCACCTAAAATGTCAGCCCGGAAAATGTTAGTACAGCCTTGTCCAGCAGTAAAAGCATCAAACTGTTCAAGGTCCCCTCTGCTGAGATAAGAGAATGATTTCATATCATCTTGACTCGACGCGCAATAAGCATGACCAGGCTTAGTCGAGCTTTGGACATGTTAACAGGCTTCCAGGAAATCTTTGAAGAGACACGCAGGCTTGGCCGTGACTGTGACACATCCAATGTCACTCCTGTGCTACTCATTGGGTGTAAATGTTTTATCAGTATTTTGCTTCTTCTTCCTTTGTGTCGTTGATGTAACCGCTATGCTAAGCTGCTTGAAACTAAAAGACACCTCAGCAATAGGGATTTTGTTTTTTTGAGCTGTTTATTTTCCTGCAGAGTTGGATCGCACAGCTGCACAGAAAACAGAGATATACCTGGTTTCAGAGACAGAGAACATAGATCAAAAGCATGTTCTGCTTAGAGAAGACAAGCATGCTAACTTTATTCCACACTGCCAGGCAGAAAGCACCACAACAGGGCTTGGAGCTGTGAGGCGATAGCATCTCAGCCCCCACCACTGATAAACAAATCATTTTAAATGGTGTTTTTGTAAGTTATATGAATTCTGATCACCTTTGCTCTTGCAGCTGAAGAGCACTCGGTTGGTGAGAGATGGAAGCCTATTTCCAGCAATGCCAATAGCTGCAAAGAATTAATATCAGGACAGACCTTTAGTGGGGTGAATCAATGGGAGACAATTCCATGCTCCACCTCACCGACAGCATTAGCGTTTATCTCACCGTTTTGTTCACTCTTTGATCTCCTCACTGCTTACATAAAACAATCATAGACCTTGATCCAAATATTTATGCACACAAGCAGCAAATCACTTCACATTTTCTAAGAAAATAGAAAGCTGTAATTGCACTTGCTCTATTGACTTTCATGGTTATTCACTCCTGCAAATAAGGCAGAAATCCTCCCTTTGGAGGAAATGGCCATGGCTGTAGAGATTACAGGGAACTAGGGGCCAATGCAACATTTCAGTGTCACAGCTAGCCAAGGTTTTAAAGGGCTACCTATTTTAGTTTTGGAGCAGCTTAATTTACCTGCATTTTGCATGTTTCTGCTTTGCATCATTTAATATCAGTTATAATGGACTGGGGCTCCACATTTAGGCATTTACGGTCATATGAAATACACATTTCTGATGCCATTATGCAAATAACAATTATTTTCTTTATTGAATAATCTAGATATTTTAAAATACTTGATTGTTTATTTAATTCATTGACAAATACCCATCACATTTCCCAGAGCCCAAAAAGGCGTCTTTAAATAGCCTGTTTTGTCTGACCAACAGTCAAACCCAAATAATTTAATTTACAATGATATAATCAGCAGCAAAAAGTAACAGATCCTCACATTTAAGAAGCTGGAAACAGAGAATATTTCTGCTTAATAAATGACTTAAATTATCAATCAAAAAAAACTTGTTGCTGGTTAATTTTCTGCCAATCAACTACTTGTTAAAGCACTAAAATGTAATGTTCAAAATCTTAGGTACATCTTCCTAACAATAGGTGTAAGCATTTTTCCAATCCTTGTCTTGATTGTTGCAAAACTAAGTTCAACATCTTGAGAAATTCACTTACTCCCTTTCTTAATGAGAGTTAGAAGATGGATACCGCTCTCATGTCTGTACAGTAAATATGAAGCTACAGCCAGCAGCCGGTTAGCTTAGCTTAGCATAAAGACTGGAAACGGGGAAAGCTAACCTTGCAGTGTCCAAAAGCAACAAAATCCACCAACCAGCACCTCTAAAGCTCAGTGACGTTAAAGCTTGTTTGCTTAATCTGTACAAAAACAAATGTAAAGATTACTATTTGTGGTTTTACAGAGTTTTATGAGAAGTTACTGGTCCTGGCAAATTTCCACTTACGCGTTTAGACACATTAAACTGAGAGTGGTATCGATTTCTTATCTAACTCTCAGCAAGAAGTAAATAAGAAAGCAAAATGTCTGTCTTTCATTGCTTGTGTACAGCAGTACAACATACTGTAGTGTAATGTCATGTGTAGGTTGTGCAGTGGTGGCTCCAGTAATGTGGATGTGAGCCTCTCCAGAACATCTGTCAAAGATTAGCAGTAAAGTGAAATAGGCAGTTCCTGTTCATTTGTTCCAAAATAATCTGGCAGTAATTTACCCAGTGAAGGATGAAAAGGGGGAGGGTTTATAGGTCAGGAACACTACACAAACCCAGCTCTGTCTAGGCATGTGTCTTGTGTTTCACAAGATGCAAGTGACAAAAGGCCCATACAGAATAATGTTTGGATAGCTTGGAAATTATGGGTGTGGCAGAAACATACCAAGAGAAAGATGAAGAAAATGTCAAATAAAGAAATATTGTAGAAACAGCAGATGAATTCAGAACAGACTGCATTAATTCCACCAGTGCAACCTTTAGTTTTATCTCGGATGTCTTTGGCTGCTATAAAAACACAACCTGCCTCGGCCCTCTACCAGTAGGAATAAAAGCACTTATAGTACAAAGCAGGTACACTTTCACCTACAAACACTGTCATTCGAAGCATGGCATCCAGCTTGCTGCGACAGAATAGAAAGACCTTCTGACTAAAAGCACCACAATCAATGAAACATGAAGAATCCCTCAGGTGCAAAAAAAGGACGGCTTGTATTCAGGGAAGCACGCTGTCATTCAAAGGCCGCACACATCGGGGGTAAAGTGCTTGGAAGGCAAATCAGTGTTTGTTAATGATATGGGTCAGTTGTTTTGAGGATGGCTAGACCTCTGTACTCATCTGTAGGCCTCTTCAGTCACCTTTGCTAGAGGTTTTTTTTCCAGGGTGCTCTGCCCTTGCTGAGAAATTCAGATTTGCCATTTTTGCTTTGAGTAATACGATCCTCTCTTGATGGAAATCTGTTAACACTTTGTTCTGCATGGCAAATCACTGACATTGTAGGGATAAGGGAAGTCATTTAACTATCTGGAGCAATGCACTGCTAGCTATTTGCTATTTTTCCGTCAGCAGCTGCATCTTTACTGTACTGTATGTCCCACAGCTTGAATGCAATATCTACTGGATGTTGATTCACGAGTACATATATGTATTGTGATGCTTTGCATTGTTTGTTTGCTCAGTCTGTGTGTGAAAATGTGCTGAAAGTGTTGATATGTCTGCATCACGTTCATCAAGTGAACTCCTGTAAATTAATTGTACCAGCCAATTAAAGTGAGATTGGAAGTCATTTAAAGGTTTATGCTTCTACAATGTGGAATGAAGGTTAACTCACTGTGCAAGGCTCCACACCCGACTAACAAATACTTTAAATATTGTGCGAGGCAGATCTGGTCTCGCCCACAAAGCACATCTGCCAAATTCATCACATGCTATCAAAAAACACATATTTTCAAATCTGAGAATGTACATAGGGGATGCCACATGATAGTGCTGAAGAATAATGTGCGTCAAAAGAAGATCAAAAAGAAGCCTTAATGTATGGTAACTAGACGTCAAATATCGAAATGTCTCTGGGTTTGTAGGGATGTCAGAAAGTCTGTGGCTGGGTGTGTGTGGGAGTGTGATTCAGGCGCAAACACATCAAGATGTCACTTCATAACCTCTGGCTCAGGAGGCTCCTGTCATCTTCACATTTCAGAGATCCTCTGCCTACCCCGGCAGACATGCTAAATATAGAATGGGGACAGAATTTCTGTTTGGAGCCGCTGCTCTCTTTATCTACATCTAACACTAGCATGCGCGCACAGGCGCTGCCATCTTCTCACCGTTATCCACACGTATGCATGCACGTAGACACACGAGCATCACCTCACACAATAATGTTAAGACCCTACTGCATTCCCATGATCACTCACATTGCATTGTTCTACAGATTGACACTCAAACAAACATAAGACTCCACCATGTGAGGGTGCAGATCTTGGTTTGGATCACATATAAAAGCTGCTCATTCTTTCCAATTACATTTCTGTCAAGTGACTTACACTGTGTTATTACTTCTTGGACAGTCATTTTCAAATCACCTCATTCAGAATAATTTAATCCTGGCACAAGGACAGATAGGCAATCCATCACTAGGCTCCTTTACCTGGCTGAATCTACCATACAGTTACTGAGTTACTCTATTTGACCTTGCTCCGTTTCTTACGTTTCTTACCCTGCCGATATGTGGTTACAGAAGGGAGCTACAGAAATCTCTGTGGCAATTAATTGTGCTACTTATCTGTAATGTGAACAGTGGATATTACATCTCCAACAGATATTAAATTAAGGATGTCTCAGGACTTGCGAGGCCAAAGCCAAATAAAAAGGAAATGAGCCCCTATTAATGACTATTGATTCTTTTATAATAAAACAGCCACTTCCTCTCTTTACTTGGCCTCGGTGTTGATCTTGAATTAATATAGGCTATAACTTTAGGAAAATGTCCTGCAGTCTGGCACAGCAGAGGAGCCTATCCTGAAAAGCTACATATCTCTGTCGTCAGGGAAAAATGCTCTTTTGGCTGACTGGCAGATATTTTGTTCTCGCATGAGAGACACATGACCCAGGTTGAAACTGTACTGGACGTTCACCCTAATGATATCATTTTCAGCTGCACGGCTTGTTTTATATAGTCATATCTTGTGACATGACAAGGGAAGGAGAAAATGCCTCACCATGGCAACAAGTCATTTAATACTCACTAGGCACAGGCTGATGGTTATTTTAAGAAAAGTGCACCATTATTATTTATATTAGGGAATGAATTACTGTTGTATAATTTAGTGTGTAATGTTTTCACCTTGTCATTGCTGGCTCAGCTGCGGCAGTTAAGAATTGGTTGTGTTTTTATCGTCGTTGTCGTCATCATCATCATCATCATCATCATCATCATCATCATCAGTGGAGTTTAGATACTGGCATTTAGATAATCTACATGTTTAGCTCAAATCACATCATTATCTAATACAACAAGGCTGCTGACTGAAACAAAAAAATGTGTTGGTATGCAGTGTCCACTGCCGAGTCAGCTCCTTTAGTTGAAGCAGTGACCATCACCTCTGAGCACATACTGTGGATTCACTGGTTGAACTATGTAAGCCTTAACTTGTATACATGCTGACTTATGTAAGTCAGCATCTATACAGATTCAGGTCATATCTCCATCCTTCCATTTTCTATACTGCTTATCTTATTCAGGATCACATTGGACTGGAGCTTTTCCCAGAATGCATTGAGCATGGGGCAGGGTCCTCTCCTGCGAGGTTATCACGATATGTAAGTAACTGAATAACGGGAGCTGAAGATAAAAAACTCTTTAGGCATTAACAAGCCTTCAGCACAACCCACATCAAGCATAAGCAAATAACACCAGCTGCATGTACAGTACAAACTAATGGATTGAAACACAAATGATCGAGTCTTTTGATTCTCTCCAGACTGCAACACCATGAACAGCAGGCATCACGTAGACTAGAGCACGACTTTTGGATGCAAACCAAAGAAGAAGCGCTGGCAGCTCTTGGGTGCATTATTCCTCATATGGCCACTTTCATTTTTACTTTAAGTCAGGGGTTTCCAAACTTTTTCATACCAAGTACACCTATTCATAGTCACTCAGACTGTAAACTTCCTTTGGAAAATGCTCATTTATCCCCAGTTACACCCAGCTAGGGAAATTCCACTGCAGGTGACGAGACAGCAGAAGGGAGTGTGAAACCTCTTACTGGAAGTCATTTTTACACACTGTCTCACAGTGCTACAGCAACTTCCAGTCAGTGAAGTCGCAGTGGAATTAAACAATCCCTAATTTAGCTCAGAACCTGAAATGTCCTCCAGGCCCTCAGTACTTTACAGTAATAGAGTAGTAATAAGAGCAGTATTGTTATTAGTATCAGCAGTAGTGATAACATAAATTGCTGTAATTGTTGATAGACAAAGGAAGCTTTCATTTATGATCATAAGAAACTATTTAATGAAGCTTTTCAAGTTCAGCTTCAAGCTGAAAAACAAATGATGTAGCCCAACAAATTAGAACAGTTTTTCATTCTCAAAATGTTATTCAGGGCACTTAAAATTGGGCCAAACAGTAAGAAACAGCATATGGAAATAACTGTACCTTATTGGTTGCTGTATGTGCTACATTTGGATTTTTTTTTTGTCTTTGTCAAAAAATGGTAAAAAACCCTTTGTTCATTTTTTTGAAGAATGAATGTCAGTACAAAGTCAATAAATCTGGATAGCAGATTTAAAGGGAGGGGTCAGGTGAACTTTTACCCCGTTTAAATGTTTCCCTTTTTGAGAGCTCCCCCAACTAGAGCAGCCTATGGTTTGGAAATCAAGGTTGACTTGTGCTTTAGCATTTTTAAGATACACCTAAATATAAAGAGCTTTATTATTATTATTATTATTATTTTTTACATCTAGGCCTATGCGCATTATAAAGTGCAAGGGTGATACGAAATAAAAGAAAATAAATAAATATAGTCTGACATCATTCTAAATCGTCAGATGTGTTGTTAAGGACGACACAAATGTAAAACAATCATTGTAAATATAATACCGACAGGCATCAATGTCCATACCGTCAATGACAATTGTCAGAGGAACGCGCTCCACTGCTTTTTAAATGAATTCATTATCTTTTAAAGGAATGGGAAGTGACTTACCCAGAAACAAAGAGCGAAATATTGCAGACATCACGGCTGGAAATCCCATATACAACGGAGCTGGAAACAATGCGCTCGGCTGACCTAAGTGCAGGCACAACGAAGCGGCACCATCAGCGAATTGAGGAGCGAAATCACAGAAAAATAATTCTTCATTGAGCATATGAGTCCAAGGACATCATATGTTGCACACGCCCGACATATCTAAACCTCCCAAGAACGAGAAACGTGGCTCTTTCTCTTCATCGTCATTTTCATCGCAGGCTAGGCTACTTGGCGTCAAATCAAAGTTCCCTGGCTGTCTGGCTCTGGCGTGGGACGTGTTGTCTCAGGGTCCCCTCTGTCTTCTCCTCAGCAGTCTCTCCTCCTTTCCTCCTCCGCTGCACAAAATGCCAGAGAGGAGGAGGAGGGGGGAGGAGAAGGAGGAGGGCGAATAGGTGGATGATGAGGGGATGCTGAAGGATGGAGACCTCTAGAGTCTGAAGTTCTCTTACACAGCCCGAGCATCCTGAAACAAACAATACAAAGGCAGGCTGAGAGGATGTGAGTCCTCTTGTTAGGTGTTGCAAGCAGATTCCTTTGATATGATGTTGCCTTTAATGAAAATGTTGTTATGAGCAAATAATAGTTCTATAATATAGAACTGCATACAGGGTTTATAGTGAGTCAGTGTTGAGTTCATAATGAGCTTAGAGATAGTTTCACCAACTACAATGTTAATATAAGGGTAGTGTTATCTTAAGGTATTTTGCAATCTAATAGTATCACTATGACATTGCTTTAAAAGATTATACATAATTTTACATAGCTTACTAGTGCTCTTTGTACTTTTTAGGGCTGAAATGATTAGTCGATTAATTGATTAGTTGATTGACAAAAATTAAGTGAAAACTACTTTCATAATCGATTAATCGTTTAAATAATCTTTTAAGCAAATATGCCAACAATTCACTGTTTACTATGTGAGTCTGTCATTTGACGTTTAATTGACCAAACGATTAATCCACAAATCCAGAAAAAAATCGGCCAAGTGATAAGTGATAATCGATATAATTGTTATTTTCCAGACTAACCTGGTATGATTTTACATCAAGAAACAAGAAATACGGCATGTTTTAAATTCAAAAGCATGATATATTTTCTAGGCTATTTATTTTTACAGGCTATGATGAGGCATGCTTATGATCAAAAGCTCCGTTAAACATCTGTTTTGAACCAGAAGGCATATTTTTGTTCGCTTATTATTATTCGTCCACCAGCTTCTCAATCTTATTCTATCAGTCTATCAAGTTTTCAAAAGATTTATCCCATCACTTTGGCTTGGCTTTGGCCAAGATATTTTATAAGCATAGTCTAAGTTAGATAAACAAGCAGCAAAAGGGGGAGTGCTGCTGTCTGCTGATGGCTGCTCTCAGACCTTGAGACAAATTAATCCCCCTCTTCTGTGTCTCAACAATCCACAGAAATAACAAAAGGGTTTTCACTCGCCAGTGGCCCCTCTGCTCTCTCTTGCTCTCTCTTTCCCCCTCGAGTGGCCTGCTCTTCAGCACCAGCCTTCCTCCATTCCTTTCCATTCCAATAACTAGATAGCTTGAAACAATGTCTCACATGCACGAGACACACACACGCGTACACTCGGTCTCTCATTTTCTCTATTTCACAACGCAAACGCACAGACACAAAGAAACACATGTTCACAGAGAACAGTTGATGAGACACAGAGGGTGCAACAAATACACACAACATAATTCCAGATGTTGCGAGAGGCAGATAAGACACGGTGAGGTGATGTCTTCAGTCTTGTGTGGTCGGGGTATTTTGTTCATAATAACACTCTCCGTCTTTTTTGTTTGCTTGCGTTGCTCTGTTTATCTTTGTATTTCCAGCTGAATATAAAAGGTCACAGTCTCATTGCAACTAATCTCTGCAGAAGTTGGTATTCACAGAAGTCAGCCTCAACACAGTGCAGTAAAGTACAAAAGCAAAAACTACTCTAAACTGTTGAAATATCAGCTGTCAAACTATGATGGATGGCTGGTTGTAACAGACATGTTGGCCCCTGCAATCACCACAGTCCTACTGTAATCTAAGTTCAGATAAAAACACATGATTGAAAATGTACCTGATAGCCAACATATATTACATCTATGCTTTCCCTCTCTACAGAAAGATGAGATTTGCAGGCCTGGTAGAGTATACAGCACTGAGGTTAACATGACTGCTCCTTTAAAAGATGACCTCACTTATGTATAAGCGGATGACAACACTACATAAAATATGGGGCAGATCCATTGTTGATAGCAGTGATTCTGAGATACGTTACTTGTCTCACATGCAGTGTAGATAGTGCCACGGGAGGCAACTTGTCTGCGTTTGGTGGCTTGGCTTTGGTGCATGATAAAGCACCCCAATGCAGATGGCCTCACAGATGGTTGATATTTATACCATGGGGCCTTGAAAAGTCACTAGTGTGGAAACTGCTCTATCTCCCTGATTAGTTTCACATCACCAAGAACACAGCAATCTCCACACACCCATTTCTCATTGCACCGAAAACATATGACCAGTATAAAATGTATTATAAGACATTAGGCAAAATGTATCATGTTGTTTTAGAATAAATATCATTTGCTGTGTGGGCTGCCCCTTTTTGCAACACGTCCTCATACCTAAACAACAGAATTGCCAATGACTCCCAAAACGACATATATGACCTGGATAGTACCAGCGACAGGTGTAATGGACCTTAAGTACGTCATGTAAAACGTAACACACGTGGTTAACATTGTGAAACGGTTGCAGTTTGGTTAGGTTTAGGCAACAAAACTACTCGGTTAGGTTTAGGAAAAGATCATGGTTTGGGTTAAAATAAGTACGTTAGGTAACACAAGTCAAGTGACGCACGCAACTTAAAACTTTAAATAATTGAACATTGACTTTTGGTTTCACACAGGACACAAACCCCGGTCTCCTGGGTGAAAGTCCTATGTTTGACCCACCCACCCTTACCTCCTATCTATGCAGACTTTCTCGCTCTTTTTACTGCTCCCATCGTAATTACTACGACCACCATATATGGAAAGCCATTTGCGCAAGCAACGTCTAAGAGATTTTTTGTTTAAACTACATTAAAATGCATGTTAACACATACAGTTTTGTAGTATTAACATGAAATATTTCTACACATTAACACAACAAAAATTGACTCCTTAACATTGCTTTTCTGGTTGTGGCCAATTAGGGATCCAGGTTCCTGTAACAAGTGCGTAGATGCCCACGTCAGTAAGTTCTGCACAACGTTCTCCCTTGCGTTGTTGTTCGACATCATTGATGCCACCTTCCTCATGAATATATAGCAGCACCTTCATTCAGGGTCCCTCATTGGTCACAACCAGAAAAGCCACGTTAAGGTGTCAATTTTTGTTGTGTTAATGTGTAGAAATATTTCCCATTAATACTACAAAACTGTATGTGTTAACACGCTTTTTAATGTAGTCTACAACAACAAGAAATCTCTAAGACGTTACTTGCGTAAATGACTTTCCATAACTAGAGGTCGCAATAAACAATAAACATAAATATGGGTCGTAATAAGCTGCTTGCACAGACGACCAATTTGTCCGTTTTTCTGGTGAGGATGGGCTGCCTTTTTGAGGTGACGATGATAATGTGTTGGGACTCTCCCTCCTTTTTAGCACATGAAAATGTAATCCCCCTAAGTGCAAGGTCCATGATTTTTTAAAAATCTTCCAGACCCAACACGGCTTGCATTTTAGCTGGGAGCACTCTTGACTTATGTACTTTAAGTGGATTTGCAATTTAAATTGGAGCAACAAGATGCACCTCGGACCTCCTGACAGAGACGGAGCGCTTCGGTGAGAGTGCTCCCAACCGCCAGAACAGCTGTATCTCCATCATCATGACATCACAAGGACGTGTTAGGGTTTTGTTGATGCACGGATGACACCCTGCAAACACACGCGAGCACGCCGGGATGCTTGGCTTTGGCCACCTCTCTCTCCTGACCTCAGGGAATGAGAGAAGTGGATAGTTAAAAGGATTCCTGAGTAACAATATGAATGTGGAGAAAAGAAAAAACCCTCTTTTGTTTAGGCCTCTCTATTTTTAGCTACCAGTGTGTTGCTTCGCCCTTAGTGTTTCATGGCTCGCAGATCCTTTATAATTTAATGAGGGAGAGGGCGGCCCTCACATATTTATTGCGAGCATCTCAAGACTGCGTTGGCCACTCAGCTTATTGATCCAAATTGGATGTTTGTTTATGGGTCAGTAAAGCTCTTTCCCTCTTGTACCATGCAACCCCACTTCAGAAACATTGAAATTGTCAGCTTCTTCTGAACCAATAAAATAAATATACTCCAGGTCAATATTCATTATTTTAGTCTCTCTTTAAACATACAGCAGATCCTGACAGCCAGTCAGAGATGTGTTAAAACAGCAGTACCATGTAGTGAATAGAACACAGCCATGGATATAAAGAGCCTAATGAAAATGTTTTGTTTCCTTTTTCAATGTCATATGCACATATGACTTTTACACAGTTAGGTCTATAGAACTACAGGACAAATGAAGTTCTCAGTCCAGAAACCACATGACACATTTTATTTTATCGTATTTGACATATTTACACATATAGTACAGCTGCTAAACTGTCTCTTTGATCATGCAATGTTTAGATAGATTTTAGTCTGCATTCTTTGTTTTGTCATTACCACAGATCAGCAATAATCTGTGATAAAAGAAATGGAGCAAATTCCCATTTTAGACCACTTCCCGTCATCTCTTGTTCCACATTCCCGTAAGCACAGAGCTCGTCTCCTTGTACTGTAAAGCCCAGTGAGTTCAGAAGTGGATGTTCCTCCTCAATTTATTCATGAGCCTTTCACGGGCAACATGAGGCAGAGAAGGACTGAGTTTAAAAACATGTTATCATGCTCTAATTAAAGGCGAGGCAGACGACTGAATCGCATCCAGGAACCCAACAGTATACCCAGTTTCATTTTACATCTATTAGTCTGTGGTGAAAAGGTAAATGAAGATGCTGAATGGGAATGATTGAATGAATGAGTGAATGAATTAATTAATCAACCAAAGCAAGAGTAAACGGCTGAATAAACCAAACACGCATGATGGTGTTGGAGGAGTGAAATAAGACTGATTGTTGCTTATTTTAAATTGCATGACTCTGTCTTTAGGAAAAGTAATAATGTTAAATTGTTGCCTGCTCCAGTCCAGGATAAACAGATCAATCACGTTTGAATATAATTTCCACCACATTGCACACACTGCATTATAATTTGTTTTCCTCCAACACCGGCATTTTCCACACCAACAGTTACAGGAAAGTGCTGTCTCCTGCCTGTCTCTAACATACAAAAAGAAAAATGAAATACATATTTAATTCGAGGAGGTGGTTTGGGCTATTTAGACATGGATTTTCATAAGTGTGAGGGCATGAATGAACACCACACTGCCACCATCAAGGTATCATATGTAACCTAAGAGCTGAAATCCAAATGCAATAATATAATAACAAATATAATCATATAAGTCTCTTGCAGTTATTTCATTTTACATAAAAAAGCACCTCAATCAGTCACATGCCTGTGTTAAAATAAAAATGGATCATTTTTAAAACTGGTCATGCCAAACAAAACTAATTTTAGTAAAATAAACAAATTTGTGAATTATTGCTGTGAATTATTGCCATGATCTATCAAAAAAATATAATCAGAGCATAGATTTAATCTTCTGTGTCTCACAACACCACCTTCTCTGTTCTTTTGCAGCCTCACCATCCACGGAGGCATACTTTTCTGACAGATAAGCTCATATGAATGAAAAACTGTGGCAGTTGTATAACTGAACCCCTCCGACCACCGTTAACTGACTTATCTAAAAGGAGAAAACAATCTTTATGCTCATTACCGGGACATTTGTGTAGCCTTTGTTCGGAGCTTAGGATACCACATTGAACCAAGTAAATTAGCTAATTAGCCTCAGATTGAAACGTAAATTGAATGCCATCTTTGTCATTGAGCGCTTTGCCTCTTCAGGTTTATTGACACAGGATGGAGAGCTCCCGCGCCCGTTTTCATGTAGCAAAACAAACAAGGCTAGCTTGATTGAGGAATAAGCAGAGGAGGCTGAAGTGCTGAGGGTGTTTGTTTGATTTGGCTGATTTTTATAATTCCTCTGTCCTTTCTCTCTCTGCCCTTTCCTTGATGAAGTGGTCTCCATCCTGGTCATTGGGGAAATGAGTGATGTGAGCCATAGGGTGGTGAAGAGCCGGTGTAAATCAGCAAACACTTTGCATCATACTGTACGTCAGGAGTGTGAGGAGTGTGTGTGTGTGTGTGTGTGTGTGTGTGTGTGTGTTTCTACTTATCTCTATTCATCACTCGAGGAAATGACCAGGCTGTTGATGAACACTTTGAGAGTAACACCACAGGGCATATTTAAGAATTACCCTTAATCTCACATTGTATATCCATACCACTGGGAAGCCAATTATTTAAGTAGTAGTAGTAAATCTGCATTCAACGGTGACTGAAGCATAGTTCTGCACAAAAAGACACCACTGCTTCTTGCTCCTGTAGTGGAGGGCAACTGGGCAAACTGATACTGTGTGTTAAAAGGTGAAGGCTTCTTTTGTCATGTCAAGGGGCTTTTGAACAAACCTGTTCCATTTGTCTATTAAATGACTGAAGGGTGCTTCTCTATCCCCTTATGCTCTCTTGGCCAGTGGAGCCCGCAAGGTCAAATGTGTAATTGTGTTTTTGAATGGATTATTTATACCAAAAGTTTGTTCACTTAACTAAGGCCAGAAGGACTTAATTTCAATTTATAGACATGAAGTGATCTGATATGGAGAGAGGCTTGATGTTCTTGAAAAAAAAATACTAATTGCAGAGACAGGAATAATTATGCCCTGGTGAAAGTTATACATGTACCATAAAAAAACTGTCCATTTAAGATCCCATATTAAAAAATGTACTTAAAGTGTCTCTAATCAATATTTTTATATTAACAATAGATCACATGACTACTTGAATGTGAAAGGAGTTTGTAGTGCTTGTAGAGCTTGTAGTGATGAACCCACAGATAATTATCACAGACTCTGCAGCTCCCCTCAGCTCTACGGAGCTTAGTAGCATCTTGTTTTGGTTTTCCAGTCTGCAGCTTACAAAACTGACTGTACCCTACCTGTCCACCACCAAATGGCAGACAGAGACACTTAACAACTAGCTTGTAAACATAATGATGCATTTAGCAGCTAAAGAGCCAGACATTTTCCTCAGGAGTAGGTGGAGAGCAAAACAGAGCTAAAAGGAGAGTTAATGTCGGACATTCATTAGGTTGATACAAATATGACTCCAAATAATTGCTAATGTTGCTCTGTGTCGGTTGGATGTTTAATTAAGCAAGTGTTTGCTCACCATGTCAACTTAAAAGGCGATAATGTGTAAGTGCTGTACATTCAGCATGTTTCCTCTGCCCACAGGTTGCCAAAAAAAAAGCAATTATTGCAGGTTTAAGTCCTGGTATGGATTTTACATATGGCTCAGATACATGTGATTTAAAATATGACTTGAAACACACCTTATTAGTCCCTATTTTACATCCAAACAAACACAAGGCACAAAATCATTGTGTGACCACAAAGCAACCAACTAGGACTATATTTCAGCCGTCCATATAAATAGTAAGCATGAGATATGAATTAAGTTAATTTGCATATGAGAAGAAAAATACTTAAAGCTAGATTTTAAAGTTTTTAGATAAGTTTATGTTTTCACTACAACATGTTTTTTATAATGTCTGATTAATTAGATATGGGTCAGTAATGGTAAGGCTTGTAAAGAAATATTGTACCATGTTCAAATTTTTTTTACATGTTTATATTTGAAAGATTGACAGTGGTCAGCAATCGAGACGTTATTGGCTCACTTTGGCTTTTGTTCTGTAGCAACCACAATGTACTACTACATGGGCATGATTTTGTGCTTTTGGCTACTCATTTCTACAATATGAAGATAAGGGAACTCTTGTCTGATAAAGACATGGCAAAAGCCAGTCTTAAGTTGAAAAAAAAAATTAAATAAAATAGGGACACAGAGAGCCAAAGGACAAAATGAGCTGTGTGATTTTTCTTTTTCTTTTTTTTTTAACTAGGATATGTTGGATTATGTTGTGTATCCTTTGGGGGCTGCCTGAATAAACCCAGAATTGAAAAAAAAAAACATATCATTTTCTAAGGGAAAAAACAGTATTGGTCACAGACAATTCCATGCCCCGAGCTGGGGACTATTCTAAAGCCCAGGCAATTTTCCAGAGCAACTATGGGCTGAGGCGTGGCTGATGCAGTGACCAGTGAAGCAAGATCATGTCTTTGACAAGCCCTACCAAGAAAGAATGACAAGAAATAAAAAGTTCAACATAAAGCAATGATACCCTTATTGGCCAACATGGACCATGTGAGACACACAAACAAAACACACACACACACACACACACACACACACACACACACACACACACACACACACACACAGAACTGTACAGGGATTTCTTTTGATACAGATGATCATGAGGCTCCACCGTGCCTCACTGAGCCTGGGTTACTCTGATGAAATATCAGTGATGCTCCATAAATATCTTTCCTTCTCTGGGCTTAAAGGAGAAACACATTCCTCTCTGCAGTGACACTGTCTCACCGCAGTGATCAACAATTAGAAGAATTGGCTTTTACAGAAATATCAAAGGTTGCCAGCAGACTAAAACCATACCCCAACATACACACACGCACTCGACCCCCTCTGTCTGAGCTCTGATACGTGTGCTGTTTGGGCTACTTAGCATTTTCGATAGGAAGCTGCTAAAGCTTTGGTACCATCTGCAGGCAACCAGCATTTACACACTTACACAAATCAATCAATTGATCTGTCCATTCATAAGTTGTCCAAACTGGTGTTTGGTTCCACATGATTTCTTGACTTCAGCTCTCACAAACAACAGTTGAATTAGCACACACACGCACACATATAAAATAAGACTGTTTGTTGAGGGGAATTACATGATCACAGAAAATAAAAAGGGAAAAGGGAAATGAAAAGGCTAGAGAAGAAGAGTTCCCTTTTCAGTTCTCATTTTCATGATGCTGTCAGAAAACTGTTTTGAGTTTGAATGATTAACATTGCCTACCGACTCACATCAAATCTGTTTTTGTTGATGGATGGGATGCTACAGCAATAGATTATCAAAAACAAAGCAGCCGCTATACTGATAAAAAGTTCATTTCTGGTTATCACGTTTCGATTTATCACCTTTCTGGCTGCGAACACAAGTCTCCATCTCTGTCCTAACCTTTTGAGCTGGGTACAGGTTTCATTTATCACCGAAGTTAGAAAAAAAAAGACATCTCTATAGATCACTCCTTCTTCTTTGTGATGAGAGCACTGGTTTTATCCAGGCCAACTTCAGTTTAAGGCCTCGGAGGTGCTACGCTTATGTCTATCTTGATTCTCTGCCTCCTTCCTCACAGAGATGCTGATGGGATCTCGCCGTGTGCACAGCCAGTCACAGCTTGGATAGGTCATGATGAGAGTAGTTTCATATAAGACTAACATTAGCTAGAGAAAAGAGGCACGAGTAACCTCTTGTCTCCTGGGAAGGCTTGTCTGCATATGAGGTGGAAAGCTCAGCCCTGAATGTGTGGTTTCCAATAACACAGGTAATGAATATAATAATGGAGGTTTGGACCGCCTCATGTGTCAATCATGTTTGAAACAGGTAAAGTGGCACGTACTATGGAAACTATCACGCTTGAGTTGATGCAAACGCTCCAGAGACACGGACAGAAGAAACACAATCAACTGCAGCTACAAGTCCCAGAGTCCTCTGGGATGCCTTGCAGCTAACTCTAAATAGAGATTGCTTCAACCTCAATAGTACATTTCTAGAGAAATTTCAAACAATTTAAGTAGGTTAATTCAAAAATAAGAAATTTAACATTTATCTGAAAAATACTACATGTAAAACTATTCTGACACATAAAACAAATGAGAGTGATTAGCTAAAGAGTGTAGCTAAATATGCTACTGCTGGTGAAGCTTTGAAACATGATATCCTGTTTGCAGTAATGCATTACTGAGTAACACTATGTATATAGCAATGACTACTTTTTCCAATTTGAGTATTTACTAAAGTAAACACCGCTGATATCATGACACAAAGTAATGTATTTCGCTAGCTGTGTATTTGGAACATACTGAACACATGAAATAATGCTGGTGGGTTATGCTGTAGGACTGGTCTGAGAAGTTTACGTGGGTGTTTTGATACCTTGTGTGAGAAGGGTATTTTTTTGCCATGACTCTGAGTTGACATTGGTTTCCATTGTAACTGCTGCAAATTCAAACCAATTACAGTTGCTGTGCTCTGCGAAAGAGCAAGCTAAAAACAAAGGGTAAAGGGTATTGTGCAATTCAAATATGAGAACTAATCAAAAACATTGTTACTTTACTGTTACTTTAAAGAAATTTTACTCAAGTAAAAGTAAAAGTAGGCTACTTGTGTAAAACTGTATTTAGATAAAAGTAAAAAGTAGGTCAGTTAAAATGTATTGTATTGTATGAGTAAACGTAAATTTTTTTCAAAATGATATATGATACTGCTGTTACATTAAAGTTAGGGTAGGTAAAACTAGCAAGAGACATCTAGATTTTGAAAGTAAGTCACTGAAAAAATCCCACCACTTCCCTTCAGGGCTCCCTCCAAAACACATTTTCATGTGCAATAAGTGCACGGGCAGAGTGCACGCAGGTAGGCAGGCAGACGTGCAGGTAGGCCAGCCAATCATTTTGTTCTGGCTAAAATTAAATGATTGGCTGGGCTTATTACAGGCCTGTAACAGCTGCAGATACCAAATTTAATTTTATTTTTTTTTAGAGCATTGATTTATTGATTGCTGTCGGGATGTAAAGAGAATTTTAACAAATATAACAAAAAATGCCCACCCTAGCTTTAAAGAAAACCAAAAAATAAATACAAAATAAATTGCATTAAATGTCAACATATACAGTGGAATGACATCACACCACCGATCCCTAATGTCCAAACCAACAATAAATTAAATTTCTATAGCCAGCACATTGCAGCCTGTGCATACAATTATACATATATAACCGTCTTCCTCAGTGTAGCCTTACTAGAATTAACCAGAAAAGAGGACAAAACTCAGACAATTAAAAACAATTAAACAGCCGACAATAAATAACAAGAGCTATGGACTCTGGGTGCAACAAGCCATATAAATTAAATAGCCCGGAACCTCTTATAGAACCAACAGTAGAATAAAACATCATCAAGGCAGACAACACAGAGATGTGTAAACAATATAAACTCCACAGCGGCTGCAGACACAAACACACATATTAAAGCAAAAGGAGAGACTGCAGTTCTTACACACTGCATAGCAGACACACACACACACACAAAATGCGACGTTGCTAGGCAACGCAGTGGTTGTTGACGTTGTCATCTGGAGAGTGAGTTACATCCATCAATGAGTGTGTTGCTGTACTCACCTTCTGTGAGTCTTGTGCACTACTAAGTCCTCCTTAATTTGCTCTAGGTTCAACTTAACTCGTTCATTCTCAAAGCATAATATAACCAGTCCACTCAAACATTTTGAGCTGAAAGAGCGTCTGCAGTCACATCAGGGATTATTGTCAAAAACAGCAGAAAGGCCTTGCACACCTCAATGATGGTAGAAGTTCCTCAGTGAATGTAGAAGTCACTGCTGGAGGACCCGCTGTGAGCATTTTAGCATTTTGCATCTTTTCCAGACCTAGCGTGCACCTGTTGTGGGTGTGTTTAATTTGGGACACTTATTCACCTTATTTTTGAATGCTGAACCAAACAGTTGGTCAAACTTTCGTTTTTGTGCCGCATTTCCTTTTGATTGTTTCCCTGACCTATCTAACGTTGGCTTAACTAGCTTATTTAATGATGCCATGGGAGCACTTCCTAAAATCAATAACAAATTGAAATGGCAGGTTGGTGCCACACCCTCAAACTATGAACTTTTATTTTGTTGCCTGCAAAGTAACGAAAACAAGCATACCCAATAACACGGTGCAGGAAGAGTAAAAGTCAGTTAAAGTGCGGTCTTCGTTTGATGAGCAGAACAATGGACTTCACATGACATCCACAACTTGGATTATTTTTAATGAAAAAAATGTTTTGATTATTTTGACCCTAAAAAAACTTTGTCCTTCACCCTCCGCGGGTGGTCTCATCCTTCGAGCTCGGGTCCTCTACCAGAGGCCTGGGAGCTTGAGGGTTCTGCGCAGTATCTTTGCTGTGCCCAGTACTGCACTCTTCTGGACCAAGATGTCTGGTGTTCTTCCAGGGATCTGCTGTAGCCACTCCTCCAGTTTGGGGGTCACTGCCCCGAGTGCTCCGATGACCACGGGCACCACTGTTGCCTTCACCTTCCAGGCCTTCTCCAGCTCTTCTCTGAGCCCTTGGTACTTCTCTAGTTTCTCATGTTCCTTTTTCCTGATGTTGCCATTGCTTGGTATCGCCACGTCAACCACAACGGCTTTCCTCTGCTGTTTGTCAACCACCACGATGTCAGGCTGGTTCGCCATTACCATTCTGTCAGTCTGGATCTGGAAGTCCCACAGGATCTTGGCTTGGTCATTCTCTACCACCTTTGGAGGTGTTTCCCACTTTGACCTCGGGGTTTCCAGTCCATACTCAGTGCAGATGTTCCTGTACACTATGCCAGCTACTTGGTTATGGCGCTCCATGTATGCTTTTCCTGCCAGCATCTTACACCCTGCAGTTATGTGCTGGATTGTCTCAGGGGCCTCTTTGCACAGCCTACACCTTGGGTCTTGTCTGGTGTGGTAGATCTGGGCCTCTATTGCTCTGGTGCTCAGGGCCTGCTCCTGTGCAGCCATGATGAGTGCCTCTGTGCTGTCCTTCAATCCAGCCCGCTCTAGCCATTGGTAGGACTTCTTGATATCAGCCACTTCAGTTATGTTCCGGTGGTACATCCCGTGTAGGGGTTTGTCCTCCCATAATGGTCCCATGATGGTCCTATATATATAAAAAAAAAAAAAAAACTTTTTCCTTCACCCTCCGTGGGTGGTCTCATCCTTCGAGCTCGGGTCCTCTACCAGAGGCCTGGGAGCTTGAGGGTTCTGCGCAGTATCTTTGCTGTGCCCAGTACTGCACTCTTCAGGACCGAGATGTCTGGTGTTCTTCCAGGGATCTGCTGTAGCCACTCCTCCAGTTTGGGGGTCACTGCCCCGAGTGCTCCGATGACCACGGGCACCACTGTTGCCTTCACCTTCCAGGCCTTCTCCAGCTCTTCTCTGAGCCCTTGGTACTTCTCTAGTTTCTCATGTTCCTTTTTCCTGATGTTGCCATTGCTTGGTATCGCCACGTCAACCACAACGGCTTTCCTCTGCTGTTTGTCAACCACCACGATGTCAGGCTGGTTCGCCATTACCATTCTGTCAGTCTGGATCTGGAAGTCCCACAGGATCTTGGCTTGGTCATTCTCTACCACCTTTGGAGGTGTTTCCCACTTTGACCTCGGGGTTTCCAGTCCATACTCAGTGCAGATGTTCCTGTACACTATGCCAGCTACTTGGTTATGGCGCTCCATGTATGCTTTTCCTGCCAGCATCTTACACCCTGCAGTTATGTGCTGGATTGTCTCAGGGGCCTCTTTGCACAGCCTACACCTTGGGTCTTGTCTGGTGTGGTAGATCTGGGCCTCTATTGCTCTGGTGATCAGGGCCTGCTCCTGTGCAGCCATGATGAGTGCCTCTGTGCTGTCCTTCAATCCAGCCCGCTCTAGCCATTGGTAGGACTTCTTGATATCAGCCACTTCAGTTATGTTCCGGTGGTACATCCCGTGTAGGGGTTTGTCCTCCCATAATGGTCCCATGATGGTCCTATATATATAAAAAAAAAAAAAACTTTTTCCTTCACCCTCCGTGGGTGGTCTCATCCTTCGAGCTCGGGTCCTCTACCAGAGGCCTGGGAGCTTGAGGGTTCTGCGCAGTATCTTCGCTGTTCCCAGTACTGCACTCTTCTGGACCGAGATGTCTGGTGTTCTTCCAGGGATCTGCTGTAGCCACTCCTCCAGTTTGGGGGTCACTGCCCCGAGTGCCCCGATGACCACGGGCACCACTGTTGCCTTCACCTTCCAGGCCTTCTCCAGCTCTTCTCTGAGCCCTTGGTACTTCTCTAGTTTCTCATGTTCCTTTTTCCTGATGTTGCCATTGCTTGGTATCGCCACGTCAACCACAACGGCTTTCCTCTGCTGTTTGTCAACCACCACGATGTCAGGCTGGTTCGCCATCACCATTCTGTCAGTCCAGATCTGGAAGTCCCACAGGATCTTGGCTCGGTCATTCTCTACCACCTTTGGAGGTGTTTTCCACTTTGACCTCGGGGTTTCCAGTCAAGCGGCTGGATAGCTCAATTGGTAAGTCACAGGACTTTCACACGGGGGACCCAGGGTTCGAATCCCCTCCGGGATGCATTGAGCGTCAGGTGTTGGGGAACCAGGGCATCGAGACGACATATATATGTATATATATATATAGGATCACTGCTATATATATTTGAACCCTTATGGACAAAAGGAATATAAATAAGGAATGGACAGATAATCAGACTTTATGACCGCTTCAAAGGTAACGTTTGGGTCACCACTTTTTTGTCATCTCTCTTGTTTACCATGCCAGTAAATCTGAATAAATTATACTTTGATGCTCATGGTTTCTGTAAAATTAACAAATGAATTGTGGAGAATCTAACCGATAACAATGTAACGTTAGCATGTCCATATTGACAAAAGTTTAAACAGCTGAACTGGTTTAAGCTGGTAACCCAGTGGGCTTTAAATGGTTTTATACATCCAAAGGACTATTATAAAAAACAGACCCAGCGTCTAATTGAGACCTGTGTTATTTGACCAAATGCATAGCCACACATGGCCAGTAAAAGGAATCTGTGTTTAATTGGGGCTCGGCTTTTAATTGAAGTTTTACGGTGCTAACAAAAGTTAGCATTAGCAAGCATAACCTTTCAAACTGCGGCTGCCAATCTCTTGACAAGATGTATAATTTGAACTATAGTACACATTTAGGTGTGAGTGTGTGTGGAGCAGGCCCTGATTTTACATTTCATTGTTTTCACAACTCTGAAATGAGACTTAACATATCCATGTTCCTGGTATTTGTGGTATTTGTCTAAATATATTTCTAAGAAAACAGCTTGATACATAAATCTGAATTACACAATAATGTTTTCTTCTTTAATTCTTTGTGAACAAACAATTTGTAAACCAATAGTTTTTTCCACAGTACACCACATTGCATTGAAAAAGTGCAGTTACTTGTATCTTGTGTCAGATGCATGAAACTGCAGTTTGGTACAGTGTATCTTTGCAGAGATATGATTGCATCTTGCATCAGCCCTCGAGATTGGAGGTTTTGTGTGCTTGAAACTGCTGTTTACTTACCAGTGAAATACAGCTTGTGACACATTCTCACATGTAATGAGCTTGGACACCGAACTGGGGTTTTATAGGAAACAAATTACAACCTAGCATGCAGCTGTCACTTTGCTTTAGTCAGGAGGGCCACCCACTAAATATCACCTAGCTCATTATTGTACCGAGCGTTATGGCTACTGCACATGAAAAAATAAATCTATAGAGGTATTTCTAAGAAGGACATGCTGTGATGTACCACATCACCAAAATCCTAGTTTGCATTCACCTTGCGTTTCAGGATGTATATGTTTTGATTTGGTACCTGAGACAGTGTGTTGTTTGTAGTATAACCTTAATTATATTCACTAATAATATATTAAACTGGTATAGGAAATGTCAGGCCTAATGCTATTCTCTTCTATAAAATGGTGAAAGTCAGTTTTACTGAATGTACACTCACAAGATAAGGTTAAACAAGGTATGTTTCGTACATGACATGCCCCATGGGCATAGTTGCCATTTGTGCATGACTGAACTGGTCTGCACCACGTAGGGTCAGCTGCTGTGCTGTAGGTGGATAACAGGGCTGTATTTAATGCTTCTAACACAAGTGTTCATTAAATAAGTTAAACAAGGATTTAAAGTGAATTAAAAGCAAAATGCTTTCCCGGTCCGCTCCAGTGGGTATATTCACTTGCACCGCAATCCACTCACAACACTGTGAGCACTTGCTCTTGTTTCATGGCAAACACAAGTTGTGGATTCTGACTCACATAACATTGACTGATTTGTGGCCCCACAAAATGAATTTGTTGGGCCGAGGCCAGCTGTGCAGCCTCTCTGTCTTCTCATTCTGTCACTCCCTCTCTCATTTTCCATCTACAGTCTTTCATAACCTTTATTTTCCCTTTCTGTGCTCACTGCTATGGTGCGTGTAATAGCCGAGGTTGACTCTACAGCCCTTCAACCTTAATAAAATCTCTGGGTAGTGCCACAGAATGTCCAGAAATGCATTTTCGACCACTTTGATTCTCCGACCGTCACTACAATGAGACAAAAGTCGCAGCTTCTTTTAAGCTGATGTGGGGTTCCTAAGAAGTATAAAACTGGGAAGATAGGGAATACATTGGGCTGTGGTCATGGCTTTAAAAATGAAACAATAAAAAAATTATGTGATCCGCGCTGGACTCACAGCCTACATGCGGTAGCCTTGACAACACAGTTAACTTCAGCGTTGAACACGTGTGGCGGAATGACCTCTGCGCTGCTGTACAGATAAGAAAACCCCATATGGCTGCCATAATTTAACCTGTCACATTCAAAACCAAAAATAACTCTCCGGATGAAGAACAGTTAAATCGTGTTATTTTATTCTGATTATTATTATTATTTTATTTTTTAACAGATGAATGGGTAGAATAGAGGAGCAACTCCACTGTTCTGCAACTGTGTTGGTCTAGAATGGCAGCTCACAAATAGGATATTTTTAGAGGATGATATTATCACAGTCATTCTCATGTCTTTGTCTCTCTTCAAAAGTTCCCCAGAAACAATATGATCAAGACAATCAAGAGATTATCTTATCTGATGATTTTTAAATTAGTTGATAACACTGTTCTGTGCGTCTGAGGCAAGCATCTGAAATGGGGGAAAGTGACTCTGCTTCTTCTCTTTTGGCAGGATGGAAAGGGATAGGTAAGGGTCAAAGAAAAAAAAAACCTGAATGGAAAGAGAGAAATGTTTTGTAGTTGAGTGAGAGAAGGAAATAATAGTCAAACAAAAGTGAGAAGACAAATGTTTGAGTAGAGAGTGAGAAAGCACACATGTGAGAGAGGATCACAGAGAGAAAGAGAGAGAGAGAGGGGGAGAGCTGCTTCTGCTGCTGCTCTCAGCGTGCGGTGCTTTTCATAGTGGAAGAGGAGGAGTTCACTTGTCTGCATTAGCACTGCAATGTCAGTGAGGACTAGTGTATATCACTGTATGAATGGATTTTTGCCTAAGAAACTATTTAAAAGCCCGGCTATGCAGTACATTAATTTGCCACTGGCTGAGTCAAATTAAAAGACGTGAGAAATGTCTTCTAAAAATAACACATATACAAATCTATGATACCCTTACTGTATGTCTCACTGTTGTACTTTCTTTTTCTCTGTAGCCAACTGCTGTGTCTATTGGTCTGTTGCCATGTGAGAGATAAAAGAGGTGCAAGAGCGTGACACCTTGCGATTTATCAGCACATGGGCATGGAGTTGGACAGTACATGGAGTTGAGCGAGGGGGCAGTGCGCTGATGCCCAGCCAGCACATGGTATGATTCGCAACAGCACAAGAGAGTACACATCATGCTCAAATATGAAAAAAAAAAGAAGAGGGAGGGAAAACAAGGATCAAGGCCAAGCTATTAAAAATAGCTGCCCCCTGGCATTTTTCTATACCTTCCAGCAGTTCTCCTCCTAATAATAGCAAATATACACACATAGCTCAGAGCCACTGCAAACAGAGTGGGGCGAAGCAGACCAGCATGCCTGGAGGATAGATGCGCTAGGTTATTGTAATGCTTTTGGAAGACAAGCTTCCTCCTCAGGACATACTGCTCACTTCACCCAGTCCCTTAGCCCTGTTTAATGAGCTCCAACAGACATAAATAAAGTACATTGAGAAGATGTGGAAGGCTTGCTTGTACATAGCAAATAAGAATCATTTCCAGACATGTCATAAAACACACATACAGTGAGAATTCAACTTGAAGAATTCAAAGCCCAGGCCAAGTAAGGATCACACTTAGCAGAAAACCTTTAGGAGGACAGCATTGGATGCTCGGGTTACTTAAATGTGTGAATGTCTAATACAATGACTCCAATTACGTCCATTTTTTAGGGTACCACTATAGCAGCAACGTCATGGTCAAGTAGACAAGGCCGTGAGGGAATAGTTCAACAAATGATGGATGGTTCCCTTCACAATGGTGTAATACTAAATAGGTCTTTTAAATTCAGTAAATACTTCCCTTACTTTGGATAAGCCCATGCAGGCCAGAACCATTGTAATTGCAGATCACTCTGGCACTGCTCAGGCTGAAACTCATTCCCAGAGATTTTACATATCTGGCCACTGTGGTGGAATATCCTCTGTCACTTGCTGTTTGTGATTGGTGAATACACAATGTGCGTTTTCCCCTGGCATGCCAAACAACCGGGGGGAAAAAAATCAGAACATTGCATGGACATGAGAGTTGTGCTTGAAGGAGCACACTTTTTTCATGGCCAAACCTGGGGGATGCTCGTTGAACTGAGAGTGGCTTTTGTGTGATTCAGCAAACAAATTACTCAAGATGTGACAGGGGGAAAAAAAGAAGTGGCGAGACCTCCTGTGCACATAAAGAATGGAGGAGCTCAGACAAATGGTGTGGTCTCCTGCACCACTTGAAGGGGGGCATCATTCAAGCACGGCAGATGAAATTCAGAAGGCAATGGAAAACAAATACAGCCAGTCGTCTGCAATATGATTTGTAATTTGCTGTTTGCCTTGGCAATGTAAAAGCGATACTGTTTCAAAATGAAACATCTGAAGGTGTAAATTGGATGCACAGTGTAACAGGGGGGCTGTTGTTAACAACATGTGGGTCACACTTTTCCCAACCAGTGCCTCCACAAAACTGTTTGAGGGCATCACTTGAAGCAAGATGGCATACATTTACAGGACAGTATGACATTAGTGTGTGCTTGTTACCGTGAGCAGGTGTGAACCAAACTGCATAATTAAGTGTAACTACATAATGAATTTTCTCAGTATGTTACTGTGAGATCATTCTCAGGGCTCACTGTAAAGCAACTTCTACTACTATCAGAGGATTGTTTTGGGGAGTTCTGGGCATTGTTAGCCGTAAAATGACAAAAACACATCTCACCTCCTGATGGAGTCAAACTGTTGATATTACAGTAGTTACAATGATTTCTGTCACGAAACGTAAGAAAAGTAAAAACATCATCATATTATTAAACACATCTTACTGACACCTAGCATCATCACAGCCGTATACCTGGTGTTCCAGTACGCACATAATTGCCCACATTTCCACACATATTGTCTGCATTTGTGATCACAAAGTTGGGCAAATAGATTTTTTATTTTACGTTTGTATGTTTTCACATACAAATAGAGCACCAATTAAATTTTTCTCCCCCTAAAATATCAATGATAATTCCTCTACAAAGACTGAACCGAGGCTTTTTAAACCCCAAATGGTTGTGTCATAATCCAGTAAATTCAGGAGCCTAACTGGATTTTTGAAAGGCCTAGAATAGTAGCAGAATATTAAATACTAGCTCTGTTAAATTCTGTAATGGAAAAGAGGTCAAGTGGAAAAGCCATCAACAACACGCACGCCTACTTTGGCCTTGAAAGTAATTTTTCGCATATCATTTACCCCCATGCCAAAATGTGGTCAGTCACCAGAGCCAAACACTAATGGTGAAGTTAAACTCCGGAACAAATATGAGAAGTAAGCCTTTCAACATCCAAATATAGACACTGAGGATTGTAACACGGAACCTAGAAACTAATTAAAGCCCGTCTGTGTGACGCACAGTGCCATGCAAGCAGCCAAGTCAACCACTTTCACTTCAATATGCTGAGAGTGAGGGTGTTCAGACACAGAGCGTCTTCAAGCGCTATCTGTCGCATTCCACATCACAATGGATCCGACCAAAGCCAGACACTACAACTCACTTTTGTCCATGTTCTTGAAATAACTGGCATCTAAGGAGGAAGTAAAGAGAAAAGACAGGAATAGGACCAACAAAGTACACCAAATCCCCGAGCTGTCCTTTTAAATATGCAAATCAAGTCTGGTTGGTGGAATTTATTGTGGCTCAGACACTGGGTAAAGGGGCTGGTGTTTACAAAAAAACACCTTGCGAGTCGTGACCCAAATTTGCCTCAAAAATAACTCCATGGAAGACCAGAAACCAACAGCGCAACATGGGGTTAGAAACCAAATCTCATTTACATCTCAGTCACGCTCTTGGATGCTGCCAGCATTATTTATTGATAACATTTTGAAACAAGAAAAATACACAAGTGTGGAAGAATTGCGGAATATTGTTTGTTAGTTAACACATTGTGCACTCTGATTCATGAGGCTATTATCAAAGCGATATCCATAAGGCATGAAAAGCTTTCTTTAAAAAACAATCAAAGACCATTTTATACTATAATTGAGAAGCCTGAAAAGTCTGCTCGAGGGACATTTGTAATAGACTACGTGTACATACAGTATTTTGATTTGTTGAGTTTCTAGCTTGACATTTAACCATCAAGCTGTTTCCTTGACATCTGAGTTACTGGGGGCATTTTCTCTTAATTAGAGACTGAACCTGGTTCAGAGCCTTCTTCTCCTTATGCATATTTCAGACACATCAGTGGTGGTGATAGCTCTGGGCACCCAGCGATTACCCCATCATTTCTTTTAATTGCACCTAATGCCATTTAACTGCTAATGGTTGTCATACTTGGAGAAAGCTGAAATCAAAGGTGTTTATGAGGGGGAACATCATTTTCCCCTTGATAAATACTTACCTGTGAGAAAATCCTGACAGGTGAGGAATTGGAGGTCTGTGTGCCATAATTGTGTGTGCACACTAATGAATGCAGAGCCTGAGACATTTCCCAATCTACTGTCTGTAATGAAAAGAAGAGGAGGCTTTCCCCTGTAGCACTGTCTTATAAGCCAAGTTAATATACACGCATGCCACCCCTGCGACTTGCAGATTTGATTTGCCATTAAATTATTCACTAATCTCTATCTACAAAAATGCCTCCTAAACAGGCTGCTGTATAGTTTGGCCTGATATGTTATTTGCATTTAAAGTGCTGGCAGTACTTCAAGGTGTGGGCGGGTGGAGGTGGGTCTGGCAGAGGTTTGTGCAGGATACAGGAGGTTCAGAGGGAACACAACAAGCTCAAATGTAGGCTAAGATAATGCTTGTCTTCTCTGATCATTTAGGATTGAGAGCATGCATAGTGCACTGTCTGTTTTAAACTGCTCATTGTGGGCTGCTGAATGTCAAGTTGAATTTTTCCATTCTCACGCTGACAACCCTCAAACAATTCAAAGCCAGGATGCATCATTCCTTCTGTTATAAGCAGAATGTTATGACATCTTGGATGACAAATAAAAAGCTGTGTAAACAGTTTCCTGAGAGCATATACTGTACTTTGTTTTCCATGCAGGTGAACGCCAATGCTCAAAACAACAAAACTAACAACAAAGCTACAAAACCCTGCCCCGCCAAACCCTGCAGGCGCAGTATCTGCAGCCTGTCATGAGACGAGCATTGAATTCACTGGTTTCTGGTACCTGAACGAATCGCTGAAAAGCGGCACTCACTGAGATGAACAGTATCTCCGACGTGCAGTACCAACAATGACACACTGAGCCAAGTTTGAGATTTCAGTATACGGGTCATGTGCCTATACTGAGAGCTGTCAGCACAGTACACTCGAGTGTGTACAAAAGCAACTGTGAGGAAGAGAGGTAAAAGGGAAACAACTGGTGAATTCAAGACTACAGAAGGGTTTGTCACAATATTAAAAAATAATGGGCCTATTTGATTTATTGATATTGATATTTCTCAAAATATTTCATTTGATCATTTATAATGGATGACTAAATGGGTGTGACATGTAGGAAATATATGAGCAAAAATTGCTGGTATGACATTCAGGTGCAATGAGTATCCTGACTTGTTAAACAAACCAGCAAATTCCCAAATGGCTTCTATCGTCAGTATTCAATATCACCACAGTGCTAATCAAGACGGGTTTCAAGTATACTGAAGCCATCTATAGGTGGTACAAAACCATTTTTCCCTGTAATGCACTGATCAGGCTCTCTGGCTTAACAATAGATTGAATGATCAAATATAAGATAATTGTGTGTTGTGTTTATTTGCTGTACACTAATATTCTGATGTTACTTTGATATGCAAGTATCCCGTGTAATATCGTGTGCATGTGAATGCCAACAGCCAGTAAAACTTCACATTCTGATTATAAATTCAAGCATGATAGCAAACTTGAAATATGCTGATATTATGCTAAGCATTTAAACCTCTTGCTGTTTACTCTAGTTTTTTTCCCTCAGTAATATTTTCTTCTAAGTATTTACAGAAACAACTGAGTTTGATATTTAAAGATATATAAATAGCTTCTTCAGAATATGACTTTGACTGGGGTTTATGAGCCAATGCATGAATTTAACTGCATTTACTGAACACTTCTTCCCTTCTTTTGGGAATCCTATGGGTCATACCTGTGGCTGATCACTTTCTGACCTGGGTCCTATGGCGATGGACCTCTGTCACTGCTCTGCTGTCTATTTTCTCTCTGCACCTCACTTTCCCCCCCTTTCTCCCCCAACAGTGTTCAACCTATCAAACTGTACCAACCCTTCCATGCTCAGTTTACACTCCACTGAGCTGATGTCATCATTCCTACATATCTTGCCAGGTAGAATTGGCCTCTTTTTCTCCTTCCTGTTGTTCAACTGCTAAAAATAAAGCTCCCTTTTGCGGAGCTGCCATGAGGCTCCAGTCTGGTCCTCTGCAGGGCTTAAAACTTCACTTCCTGACAAACAGACTCCACTAGCAAGAGTCAGAAGCAAACCTAGTTGTCTGATTGTTCGAGTGCGGACCTACAAACTTGTTTGTAGCGCTGTGTTGATCTCAATAGTGTACTTGTAAAAAATATATTTTAACCATAAAATCAAGCAAAATTATGACCCTTGTGAAAGGTACATCAGACAGATACTGTAAATATGCACATACATCCTATTTACTTCACTTTATCTTTAATTTATTAGTTAATTTGACAGGGACAGTGCTTATTGATCAACAGAAAAAATAAGAAAAACCTGTACAGTAAATGAACTAATGGTAATTTTTATATGTTGTCGTTGGCCAGATGTTAAACAGGCACCCTGAAAATAGAATAACATGACACATCTTGTCTAAAATTACATAATCATATACACAACATAATATGCACAAACATTGTACAGCATACATGCAATAAATAATGACACAGTGTATTAGAATCAGAATCAGAAATACTTTATTGATACTCTTTAACACATGGTGGTTAGCTTGGCATTAAAATTGATGACTTTGCTAGTATTCCACTGTGTATCGACATAGTTTAAATAAAATCATATAGGGTGGCAGCCATTATCAAATCAAAAGCTCACACAAGCTGATTGCACACTACCTGCCTAGTGTGATGTGGCGGAGAATCAAAATAAGAAAGTTGCTGGTGAAGAAAATTGACAATGTAGACCCATATTTTTCTCAGGATTTAGTGGACAAAACCAGGGATAGAACGGCAATGAACATTTGACATGAATTTGACAGGTGTTAAGTGCTGCTTTTTCTACTATATGTGCAATCAGACAACTGTTTGCCAATACATAATAATTTGATAAGTCCCGCCACACTTCCTAGCTAGCTGTGTTTCACTAGCATCTGCACTAACATGCAGAGTTTAATAGGTTCCTTCAATTCTTCAATTATTATAAATTGCAATATTAGTAGCAATCAAATGCTTAAAGGCAAAGCCTTTGATCCAGAGACAATTTAGGCCACCTTTGACTAAAGTCTACATCCCCCCACTCTTGCAAGTCTACCTAACACTTTGGTACATTATAAAAATCTGGGATAACATGTTTCAAGTCATTCGGCCTCAGGGACAGTCTTTGTTAGCTCTTGTGGAAAGTAGTTCATAACACACATAAGATTATTGCTGTGAGTGAAAACTCTGCAGGCCATGTTCCAGTCTCGTCTTTAATCCACAGTACATGTACTGTAAATGAGTCACTCATTTTCACACTATGACAGCAACTTTGTTGAACTTCTTAAGACTTACTCTGTTTTACAGGCACAATTACAGCTCAGAGTCTGCTGAGTGGAAGAGAACTGACAACAAAGGAACAGAGATATATCCATACTTGAAAGCTTAAAAGCTAAAAACAGAATAGAGAGCAAACAGGGATATTTTTTGCTCAGAATTTATAAAGTAATTCACATGGACATAAATGCATCTTCTTCTTTGATCTCAGGCTCCAAAACACTTTAGGCAATAAAAGACATTTAGACAGGCAGAGATGCCTATATTGCCTTCACAATTTAAGTCCAAAAGCCCTTCTGCTGATCGTCATCGAACATGGATGAACAAGTCAAGGTCTGATTGCTTAGCTGCTTAGCATGATTGCTTAATGGGACATAAGGCAGAAACTCAAGAGTAAGACAACGCTGTGTTTGGCATGTTTTCAATAATGTATCAGTGCACTAAGTTGAAGGCCAGATGGTTTCTTCTTGCACGGTCTCTGTTTCAACTGTGCCTACTGAATTTAAAAAAGGTGCTGAATGATACAGCAGCGTGGCTGGATTAGTCAGTTGAATTAAAAAAGGTCATAAAGCTTAGTCAGTGTAACTATGACTTTAGGAGGGATATTTGATGAACTGTCCCCATGTTGGCACATTGCTGACATTAGCAAAAAAGCCCTAAAGCACTTTGTCTTCACAGCACATTCCCAATACACATTAGTAATGACCCTTATAATGTCCAAGTTTATTCTGTCACACACAAATAAAATGAAAATATACTTCCATAGGGGAATTTACTTTGTTGTGCTGGAAAACACTGTTTGATAATGTACATGCTATGTTTTTCTCTGTAGCTATACATCTCCAGAAGCCCCATGTATTCACCTTGCTAGTAACTCTCCATCTATGCAGGATTAGCAGCTATTGCTAACACCCATCATAATACCTTTGAAACATTACATTTTCAGGATGTCTGTAATTTCATTCTCATTCAGGAGAAACACTTTGATTTTTGGTTGAAAATCTATTCAGCCCAACTGTCATACATACCAGTGCAGGTGGTTGCTCACCTTGATCACTGGTCAAGTTCACCTGTGAGCAAGCAGAGAGCAAATCCTTGTTTCTACACAGATGGGAATGGACAGATGGCGATTTTAACAGGGCAGCTGATGTCCTTGGGCACTGGAGAATTTAAGTCTTGTGGATGAAAAGTAGGTAACTGCCCAACATTTTACATTAGGTGAGTGACTAATCCTATTACTTCTAGCTCCAGTTTCAACCCACAAGTGTGCAGTATTGTCAGTGTTTTGTAAGAACTAGCTTTGAAATATGACAAAAGAATAAAGATTGTATGCATTATTTTGATAAGAAATACAGTAATAAATAATCAAATTGGTACTGGTTTATTTTTAACATCTATTGCCACCATTACAGTAAAATTATCTTGCCATAAAATGTGGTAAATTACAGTCCCAGAAGATGAAACTTAATGACGTTTGTGATTTTGTTGCCAAACATGGCACGATACCTGTTAACATGCTAACTCTAGGCCTGTAGGCATGCTAATATTAGCAGAAAAATGTTAATGCTCTAAGCACCTAGCTGACGTTGAATGAAAGAACAGCTTAAACTGATAAAAGCTGAGTAGAGCTGAGCCTGACAAGCTGAGTCTGACAACGTGAATCTGAGATGTCCTAAAATTGCCACCAAATAGACAATAAACTTTTCTGATTTAGGTAAGAACATTGTCTTTCCTCCTGCGACCCTCCGGCCAGACTTTACATTTTTTGCCCCAATAGTTGTTTGGTTCAAAGAATCGAGATTTCTGTCCATTTTTCAAATGTTTTTTTCTGGTGTGCAATAAGCATTACAACCTCATTACAGCAACTACTGTGGCCATAGACATTTAGTACTGTTTCTGTATTTTACTAGCAGACATTCCCATTCAGAACAGTTTACAATAAGGCAGTCGGTAGATATAAGGTGTCTTGATTCAGGACTCTTTTACATCATATATTGCTGCTGACTGAGTCACAGTAGGACACACATAGGGATGTCGCTCAGGCCACTCTGCTGCCTGAGGTCTGAAGAAAAAGTGCTATTGGAATATCTGTAAACAATTTCTTTATAATTTACATTGGATGCTCATTCCTAGACACATTCAATAGTCCCCCCATGGTTTAAGAATAAGATTGATTTGACTTCAACATCAAGCTTTGACTTTGGCTGCTCGATCTGAAAGTGCCATGAGGTCAAGTATGCTAAACCCCAGGAGCATACCTCTTCATTTTGCCACCTCTTATCTCTCTTCTCTCATGAGGTGATTACCTTCATCATTTTCATTTTTTAGGGAGTGAACTTTCCCCCTGCACCTCTTACCAAGAGGTTTCTCAACCTCTAAATGACCATAGGACAGCCAAATCAAATCCCTTTGCCATTACTGGAGCAGTAAAATGAAACATGACTGAGAAAAACGGTGACTGCAGTGCTCTGTTTTGGCTGTTAAACATTTTCTTTCTTCATTCCAAAGCTGCAATTGACATGTAAAGATGAGTACTTAATCTTTATAAATCAATAAACCAAGTCAACAAAACAGTGCAGTAGAAATTATTTTTTACTCGTAATTTGCTGACATTGTTATTAGTATTATTACTGACTCTGTATTGATTTCCTCCAGATATCCTTACTAGCCCCTCCCCTAGCAATGCTAGCCTTCTACAAGACACTCACCATCCCACTATTGTATGTGTGGACGCAGAGCCACAATAAAGCAGCATTGATTTTTTTTTTTACCCCCATGATTTCAAAGGACAAAGGAAGGGGAGTCCATTGCCCTAAAGAATCTGCCTTAATGGAAATGCAGAGAGATGCCTTGTCTGCTGGCAGGTGTCACTCACAGGGACCTATTGTGTTTGTATTTCCAGGGATACACTGCGACACACACTGTTTTATGAAAAAGTCAAACTTTGTTGTAATTAGTTTGTGATAGGAGGTGGGCTAACAAGCTAAGGGACACATTTTGTTTATGCGCTCCTCTGGCTAATTTCTCAGCTGGAGTGTTGTTTACTTGCATACGATTACAGAAGACATTAGTGTGCCCATTAGCCAATGTCATTAGGGACACACTTTATATAACATTTAAGGTTTATAACCTGTCTGTTAGTGATATCAAATTACATATAAATCAGAAACACAAGTTATTTTGTATTCTTTGATTTTGTCTTGCTCATCATTAATTTCTGTTGAGATATGGGACACCAAAGCAGCTTTGAAGAAAAATACTGTAACATGATTCAGTGAAATTCACAAAAAATTGTATTATCATATATTAATTATGACTCCTGTTTAAAAACAACAAAAAACCTACCTGCTCACATTGGGCAGCAAGAGCAAACTCCCATCATGTCACAAGACTGCAGTGAAGTGAACAATGAATCACAGCAGTTAATTGCTGCTCTCTATTACCCAATGTGTCCAACCAAAAAATGGATCCCGCAGGTGTAGTTATTGTAATTAGTCTGCTCAAAGCAACCAGAGGAAAAAGCCAGTGATCTTGCCAGTGGGGGGTAAAAGTGAATGAGGGGAGAAGAGAGAGGAGCTGACTTCGTGTGGAAAAAGGGATAAGCTCAGACAAAGAAAAAGTGCCACCATTTAAAGAAGTCCTCCCTCAACAACAACCCAAGGACAACCACGTCAGTGAAACTGACCCAGAGGTGTTATGGTTCATTGAATATATTCTCATCCCTCTGTCAACACAGTACTACCAATATCATAAGGATGATTCTCGGTAGCTGTGGCTGCACTGTAGGAGCATTGTGCAAGGGGGCAGGGGAGGAGCACCCTGTGACCTTTGAAGTGCAAAAAGGTGGTCTCAATTAGCAGCATATCAGAGGGAGCAGGCTTGTCATACAGTCCCAGTGGTCGAGCACTTTAATTACATCTAAGGAAGATAAATATTTGTCTTTTTGACTGTTAGGAGCTTGGCTGGGAAGCCTTGGCTGCACTTTATTATCAGAGCACCTCATATTCACTTACAAAGATTCAGACATAGTGAATTGCTGTTGGTAGTTCTGAGCAAGATGCAAGCTAATTTCTAAATATCTTGTTTTTGCACATCTTGCTAATCCAGTGTGTGTCGACTATGGGTCGATAAGATAAATCTGAGGGTTCACAAAATGATTAAAGGTATAAGAAATAAAAAAAAGTTACGCAAAATTATGATAATTGTTTTCCGACTTTTCTCAAAATGTTGCTTTTTTCTTGCAAAATACTGGATACTTTCACCTCCTCAGATGCCTAAATATCCTTCAAACTATCTTACTAAAAAGATCTTGGTTAAGGACTGACAGCTCATCCACACATAAAACCATAACCTGTGATCACGGGTCACAAGTAGATCATTAAAGCTATAATATGTTAAATAGACCTCTATTATTTCACATTATTTACATGGAAAATATGTTCTTCAAGCTTTCTTGAAGCAATCCTTTGACATTTTGGGAAATAAGCTTATTTGCTTTCTTGCAGGGAGTTAGATGAAAAGATCAACACCACCATCATATCTGTCCCGTAAATAGTAAGCTACAACCAGTAGCTGGTTAGCTTAGTTTAGCACAAAGGCTGGAAACAGGGGGAAACAGCGAGCTTGGCTATGTCCGAAGGTAACAAAATCCACCTATTAGCACCTCTAAAGATCACTCACTAGCACACGTTATCATTTAGTTAGTCTGTCCAAGAAACTATATATAATATCCAATATATAAAGTAGAATATACTGCAGATTTACACAGCCATCTTTTTATTTATGTGTCAGGCAACAGTTTTTTAATTTGATAACTCAGTTTAGAAACATAGCAGCATAGTAAAACATGTCATACTGCAACAGCAGTTTGGGCCTTGAAGCACTGCAACATCATCAGTAAACAGAAGGTTTCATCGAGAGCTGGGTGTGCACGTCTTCATGCCAGGATGAAACCACATTTAGTGGGTATGCTGTTGCCTCTAGAGCCCATTGTATTTCCCAGCAGTGCTCACACTTACTAGCACCTGATTTAAGAGGGTCACCTTGGCCTGGATGCTGTCACCTTTCTGCTGGCCTGCCTGTCTCTCTTTCTACTGAAGCAGCAGTCCTTAGAGTATGAGTGATTATTTGAGAGTGTGTGTGCGTAGCATTTATCATCACACATACTCATACAACCTCTTTCAAAGCCTCACACGAGCTACCGCTGCTACATCTCCATCGATAGAAAATTACCTCAGTCCAGTGGAGAATTTATCTCCGGGTTTGCCTTCACAAGAGAATCATTTGCAAATTCAATTGAGTGAAACAAAAGGTTAATAGGTGTGTGGGAGGCAGAGAACATAAATAGTTTGCAAAGGAACTTGGAGGAAATGGATTCTCATTGAGAAAGGGTTAACTAAATATTCTCTTAGGACTTAATGCATGTCTCTGCAGCGCTAATCTGTATCAATACATCAGATAGCTAGATGGCAGGGAGTCATTGTGGGAATACTTTTAAGACAGATAGAGAGAGAGAGTGGCAGAAACAGAGGCAACACACAATGAAATTCTACTACGTTAATAATTAAACACACCATGACCTACACAAAAACAACAAAGAAAACTATAGTATGCAGTAAAATGTACAATATCATTATATATAGAATTATATATATTAAATCAGTATAGAAATGGCTTTAACAAAATACACAAACAGTACATGTTCATAGAGAAAGCATATACAGAATTTTGTAGATTTTTATCGTCTAGTTTCTGTATTGGGTTTTACTATACTCGCTGCAAAACGGGTAGCTGCCACATGCTTACAAGGAGCCAATGGGACAATGAGCCCATATAAGATTATTATTATATGTTTAAAGTCAAACTGAAATTTAAGTTCTCCACACTTTTTGTCAATTGTCAATTTCCATTTGTTGATACAAGATGTTTTTTTCCCACATAGTGCTGGCTATGTACTGTAGAGATTTATGTATGTTGATGTAAGTTGTGATTTAAGACATCTGTCCCTTTGCGACATTAAACATTTGCTCATGCTATTAAGTTTTGTATTTCACCCATTAAGTTGAAGCCAGGAACTGTAGTGATAGTATGAACTATTTTTATTGCCCGCCTACACCGATACAGGACCAATTAAATTACAGTACCAACCTGACACTGTCACGCCCCCTGGAGAACACAAGTATAGGGGGAACAATCATGACAGAACAATAAATAAAAATAATAATTCATTATTTGGTAATTAAACTTTTGACCAAATAAGTACACGTCAAAACAAACACCAGGATATATACAGTATGCTGAATTATTTGATTTATTTTTTTTTATTTCAATTCCACTTTAATATAATAATTAATGTTGGTGGTTTAACGGCTTCATCTTTGTTATAACATTTGATAATTGTATTCTCTGGTAATGCAAAAATCAATAGATATTTCTGAATTCAAATGAAAAAAGGTTATATTATGATTGACCACTGCAGTATGTCTTCATATGAAGCAACCTGTGTTATGTCGTATACAATGTGCACAAGTGAATGGTCTTATTTACTTGAAATGGCGCACTTCCATTCATACAATATATACAGTATTGAGGAGTAGATAAAGCCATGCCACATTGCAGCAGAGGCCTGGTGGGATGAAGCATCACCTGCTGCCAGAACGGAAGACTTCCAGTGTGTTGATGCATGTTCTGTGCAGTCCACTCATTCAGCATTTCAACACAGTCTTGTTTAAAAATACTTGACATTTTCGGGGGAGTAAAGCAAATTCACAAACATAAACAGAGCCTGTGTCTTTCCACTGGGAAGGGGTAATCCCTGGACATCTGTTTGTTAGGCGTCCTGAGAGATGGGCCTGTGGAGAAGAAAGTGTGGCTGTTTATTTTGGTCAGTGCCTTGCTTGAGACGATGACGAGCAATGTCCTGCACAGAACAGTAAGAGCTGGTTGGGCCAATGGCAGCAAAAGCAATTACAGAGAGCAAGGAGACCCTGTAGGCATGGCAACTCTCATGATACTATTTCATAAAGCTGAAGTCTTGCCTTGTAGATATATGAATCCAGGAAGGGGACTGTTTCAGAGACATGTGAGGGAAACTGAGTATGACTTTGTCTCTGTCTTTATCATGCACACAAAAGAAACACAGACACAGAGGAAGAGGCTGAGAAAAGACAGGTGAGAGAGCTGTGCTTTTAGTACACGCCACAGTGTTCTTTCACACGTTGTGACACTGGGCCCCGTTTACATGGCAGGTTATGTGACAGAAACCAAAACTTAAAGTCCAGACCGGAGGGCAGGAAATCTTCTGTTTACACTTAAGTCATGGTTCCGCTTGGTGTAATCGCTGATGTTTAGTCCTGATTATATGTTACATTGTATCACATGGACCGTTCAGTCTGAGTGAGCCTGGTGAGTTTCAGTACTTCTTCAATTGCAGGAAAGAACTATAAACAACACAAAGCCTTGCTTGATGCGGTTTGAGAGTAATGGAATTAAATGCATTTAGAAAACATGATAATAGTAATATACTTATACAGTTATTATATGAAAAATAATGAGGTGACAGAGGCTTTTACATTGGTGATCACTTGGTTGGATATGTTTGTAGGGAAAACGCATTTGGAATACAATAATGTATTTTATATTAAAAATAATAACATTCTGTCAGCAGAAGACTGAAGTTTTATTAGTCAGATTGCAAGTAACAAAATAGTTAACACCAGTTATTTTCAGTGGGTGACATTAGTAATTATGTTTTTAATCAGATAATCAGTGAAATGTAGCAAATCACATTTTTATATTAATCTTTGCAACCTTGACATTAACCCTGTCTACATTCTTCAACGGTCTTTTAACAGTGATTTACCGTTCCATCATACTGCCAGTCATTTACTTGATGTTGCCAGCCAAGTTACACATTTACCATGGAGCCTTGCCAACTGTTTGAGGCTATGTGGTTGTATACACAACATCTCACATTAATTAAGAGGAGCTGTAAGAACAACTTGAATAAATTAATTAAGGTGAAACATAACGTTAGTTTTTTTCCTGTCTTGTTGTGAACATTACCTCTCATTGTAAAAACATTTCTGTTTTTCTTTCAATCCCAATGAAGACCAACTTGTGTGTTGTCATATAATCAAGTCAAATAATATTTAGATGTCTTATGACACATGACATCAGAAATTATTACTGGCAATTTGGGCAGCATGACATACCACAAATAGTGGTCAAAGGATTACAAAAATGCTCCAAATTAACCCCTAGACAGAACAACAGGTATACAGTATATTACACCTTCTGACATAAATATCAAGTACTACTCCATAATTAAGCATCAAATCAGTGAATTTCAGTATTATGTCTTAGTGAATATTTTCTATACGTGTTCTCTTTCCAGGAGTTAATCTGAGTGAAACAAAATGGTATCCTTTTTAAAAATGATGGATTATACCACTCCAGGTATAATCTCACCTCTAGTTTGTTTGTTATTTGAAGAAGATTTAATTTATGCATTTTGTTTTTGATTGAGGAAAACCATAGTTGGTACAAAAGTTAAATCGACTAAAAATGTATTCATGAGTTTAGATAACCTGTGGCCCCGAAAAACCATGAGGTGAGATGGGATCCACAGAGTATCCCATTCCCATATGGTACTGACATTCACAACTACTGTGTAGAAGATGATGATGCAAAAATGTTCTTTACCATGCGATACCATTAATTTGTAGCCATTTCAGTTCAAAGCAGTTGCAATAGCTATACTTTTATTCTTAGACTGATTCTATTATTACCTTTCAGTGAAACTTCTTGTCATCTGAAACTTGATTTCAACCTCACACACACACACACACACACACACACACACACACACACACACACACACACACACACACACACACACACACACACACACACAGCCACACATTACTGTCCTGTTACCACATAATATCATTTGAATCTAATGTGTCTGAAAGTGTGTACGTGGGGTGGTCATGCATAATTCAACTCATGTCTAAGAAAGGGGGCTTAAGGTGAGAATAGAAGTTTGCACCAAGTCGTGAGGCAGCAGATGAGATTGCTGATGCTGGCAGGATATCATGGGTCCTGTTGGGTGAGCGAGCTCCAGCATAAATAAATGCAAATGTTGGCTAAGTGCCCAAAGAAGGAGCTAGCATCACACAGCTGGGCCAGCTTTGACTACCTGCCCAGGTACAGAGAGTATTCTGCACCAGGAAATCATCATTGTGAGTCATGCTGACTCGTGGATTAGGAAATTTGCTTAGTACCAACACAAAAACCACCACAGTATTACTCTACTTTTCAACATTTCCGTCTTCCTTATTTATTCTTTCCACCTTTGTTTCTTTGAGGCAATTGTGTTTACATCCAGACACTTCTGCAGTGAGGGCTGTAATTGAGCCAGTTACCTTATGGCGCCAAATAAGTGAAACCTCAAGCAGGGCAGCACACTCAAGATTAATGTAAACGTCATAATAAGAGTTGAAACTCACGTTGGGCTGGTGGGCACATAGATCTCACACTGTTACGCTACCTGCCCCTCTCTGATAGGATTCCCGCCCCTTTAGATTTAGTGAGAGGCATCAGCGGGGATAATAGAAGATCAGTGGTTTCCTCCTACAGATAGTCTCCTTTTAGCTCTGCCATAAGCCAGTCACAGACCACAATCCCACTACTGTGCTACCCTTTTGCACTACTAATTTAGGGTAAATGGGGACTCTCGCCTTTTAGCACCCACACAAGTAAGAACATGATAGCATTACTCACAGGTTAAATGTACTTGTAAACTACCACCATTATAGATCATCATTTATTAAATGGCACTTTATAGGCCTTGCAACCTGGTCTCAGTAATCAGCAAGAGCTGTTTTGGTCTTCAAGAGAACAGAGCAGAAAAGTGTATTTCACATGACTGACCCTCAGTTTAATACCTGACAGAAGCCAAAAATAACCATCTGATTTCCAAAAAGATGATCTGATGTGCCTCAATACAAAGTGACAGCAGAGACTTACCTTATCTCAGTATTGTGACCTTCCAACTTTTTTCCGACTGATTACTTCTCACAAACCTCCCTGTTATTCACTCTTTGTCAGTCTCATGGGTATCAGAGTGCATGGACAAGGAGCTGCTAAGAGCCATTTGCAGGAAAAGTCCTTCCTTCATTGGATCCCTGCCTCTCTCCATCCATCCCACAGCCAGCCTCTGAGGGATGACTGAAGGGGTGTTGGAGACAAGGTGTCCAGGATTTTCAGAATCTTGTCAGGACTGGGGATTGGGGGGCGCAGAGTCTACACTTGTCAACAGAGGTGCCAGCCATCATCAGCTTGCAGGAAATACAATTTGAGAGGCACATGGCCTAATATTGGGTGGTTTTCCCATAGTGGGTGCTGTTTGGGGAGAATGTTCAGACGGTTACTAATGACCCTTGTCTGCCACAAGCTCTGCCTAGGGGAACTGAAGAATGGTTTGGTCAGATTGTCCATCAGGAAAAAATGGAGGAAGATGAGAAAAGAATGGAAGTGAATAGAAGTGTGGAGTTGCCCTGCCCTGCAGCAATGAGTATCTTGCATTTTCACACTGTGAAGAAAAAAAATCTGGTAACTGACAACCTGTCTTTTTCTGACTGTCTGACTATGAATTATTAATGGGCACACTAGTTCCCTTGAGCCTTGGCACAGGCATATTCTGCTATTTTAAAGGTCCATCTTTTTTTCTCAGTCTTACGTAGTCAAGCGGTAGTGGTGACAGAAATCTGTAGAATTTCACAACACAAGATATATTTTTAGTAAGAACAGACAATATCCTTGGATTTTGATCCTCTCTGACTTACTGTGTTCTGTGGTTGTGTGTGTGTGTGTGTTTGTGTGTGTCCGGCCCATTAGACGGGCACTTACAGGACCAGTGGTTTCTATTAGGCCCACGGATCAGCTCTCTCTGTTTTCACTGTTGATTTGCTGGGAGTGACTAGCATGCAGTTGTCACTCATTACGCCGAAGTCCGTCCACTAGAGCGTGTCTGGCTGGCTCCAGAACATTGGCTTCTCATTTTCTCCAACTGGAGAATGAGAGGGAAAAGACAGGGAAAGGAGAGGGGGTGGGGGGTGGGGGGTGGAGTGTATTGTGAACTCGACTGCAGATGTGACCAAATCCCTCCAAACACAATGACAATGTGTCTAATGTTTAGCTGAAGCTGTAAGAACAAAACCAGGATCTACATGAGAGAGCTGGAGCTCTGGAGTGAATTAAATGGCAACAATGAGAGGAGGTGACAGAGCTATCATGAGAAAGAAAGAACAATGGAGCATTAGGCATATATCTGATTTAATCAGTAGCGACATGGAAGTAATCCCTGTGTTACGTCTAAGAAACAGAAATGCAGATGGCAAAAGCAGCACAACCAAGTCATCAGTCATGGTCATCATTCGCAGACCCTGCCCTCCCCAGGCAATAATAATGTAGAGTAATGCTCTGACTCAGCATCCAGGCCTAATGCAAAGGGCAAATGGCATATTATAATAGTAAATGACCTTACTCAGTTGATCAGGCTATGAATTAATGATTTTACAAGGGGATTATTGGGAGGCATTTTTACGGCGGATTATTTCTTATAGTGCAATGCTATCCTGAGGAACCATTGCATCATGTAAGGGTGAAGGCTGTCTCAAAATAACCCAATATAACAGCTTTTATTATCATTTGGAAAATATTGCTAATAATATATAGCTTTCCCCATCCTTTTGCAATGAGAAATTAGATGTTTGCTGCATCCTCTTAACTACATTTCACACACACTACTACAAGTATCTCCTCTTCAGAAGTTGATTTACCTGCTCTACCTGTTGCACTAATAAGCAGTGCCTTGCTTTTCAATAACAATATGTATATGTCTCTGCCAGTAATGTTAGCTAATGTTACTGGTTCTAAGAAGGAACAGATTTATGGACCACCGAAAATTAAACAGTTGGGACAAATCACAAAAACATGCAAAAAAAAAAGGTGAGCTAACTTTGATGTTACAAGGGCGGTGGGTGTGGCTAATGATTATGCTGCTTTCAGTGAGCTATCTCATGTTCATAAGCTAGTAGTAGGAATGAGTTTACAATTAATGTAGGCTGTCATCTAACCATCTAAATCTTCCTCTGTAAAGGAATTTTAGTGTGGGTAAAATTTTCACAGACAAAAATCAGACGCTAGACTAAACCTAACTGTTATATAGTAATAGTTAACTGACTAAAATGTGACTAAAACTATTATACATTTTCATTTAAAGACTTAGACTAAATCAAAATCAGGTTCCAAAATTAGCACTGCTGGCAATGGCATCAGTCAAAGATAATATCTATATATGTTGCCATTAATAGCTCCCAGAAGTAAAGTCAATGTCAATGTGAAATAAATGCTATATGACCTGCTATCTTAAAATATATAGTTTGAAGCAGACTCCATAGGGTGTATGTATTTTTGTGTTTCTCTATGTATTTATATACGTAGTTTCAGCTGTAGATTTTGATCAACAGTTATTGACAGTGTTTTCTTGAACAAGTCTTTTATGCAATGATTAAAATGATCAACCTGCAAATGGATTGATTTATCTGTGTAGGTGCACTGTCCTCTCTCTGCAGCATCATCATTTTCTCCACTTGCATCAGTCATGCTTATGTCCCATAATGCAATCAAAAGCTTAATGGCAAACACGGCCCAGAGGCACAATGCTGATGCAGGACATTTTTCTTGCTGGCATAAGTGGACACGTAAATAAGTGAGTTATGGTAATCAGGGAGTAGAGATAGTAGTGGCTCAGGGTATGTGTGTGCGTGTGCGTGTGCGTGCTTGTGTGTTTATCTGTCTACAATGTCAGCCCAATATTGATCACATTCACAGTTGCAAGACCATGTTGGGCAACCTGTCTGCTAGTTTGACAGGTGTCCTCGTCGGCCTAATTCTTTTGCACTGCTTTGTTTCTCCTCCCTCTCTTTTCCTCACCGGGGCGCAGTACCCCAGAGGGCTGTTCATGTGACAGGTGTCCCAGTCGATACGGAAAGCATAAAGACAAAGGTGAAGTAGAAAGACACCTGCTTCTGTGGCTCCCTCTTTAATATGTCGCCAGTGACCTGTACGCAAAGTCACGTTCACACTTAACAAACGCTTTAGCACATAAACAAACACACAGACGCATAGGCAAACAAACACCAAGGTGTCCTCATGTGACTGGATTGAGGTCAGGTGTGATGCGCCGCTGTGTGTGAAGAATCTTTGGAGTAGCTAGATGAGCAGCTGTGTGGCACACTGAAGGAGGAGAGGTAATCACTATTCAGAACGCAAAGGCTCTTTATTATAGGGATACACTGAAATGATGCAAGGCAGTCTTGCGTGAAATTGAAGAACTGACATACTGTGTTTTCATCTCCTTTTTTATTTGTCAGCTTTGCGCACTTCAATAATAAGTTGAGTTAGTCACTCACTCAAGTCGAGTGACGCTGTGTTATTGTTTTCCTTTTTCTCGCATGCTCAACTTTTTCCTTATTATCATCAAGCAACATACTTTCTTGACACCTGAAAAACTTGTGTGTCTGCGTCTGGAAAGTTGAATCGCTGTGATTGAGGGAGAGAGACCTTCCTTTGACATGCTATAAAAATATGTCCAGGAGAATGGGTGATAAAGGGGTTTTGGGAAGGGACTGTCAGCAAAAATGAATATCAGCAGGAGAGGACACAACACATGCAACGGTTCAGTGGTTCACCACGTCCTGGCAGTTATTCACAACGACAACTTTTCAAACACTGCTTTGTGTGACTTTATCTCTGAAATAATGCATTCACACAAACCAACGGCATCTACCCGGGTTATGAAGAGTGAATTCCAGGCTTGTGTCAAAAATGTTATTCTGGTTGCCATGTAAATTTGGTTATTCATCATGGTATGTGTCTCAGATCATACAATTAGTGGTAACACAGATAAAGAATATTTTGGGCATGACCTCTAAACCCTCACACACATACCCTCTAAATTCTTACATTTTTTAGGATATCTTAATTTGTAAAGATTCCCTGAGTCTTGGATACTCCTAAAAGTACTTTCTTTTCTCCCCTAGGATTATCCATTTTCACCCCAAATGTAAATGTTATGTAGCTGCTATTACATTAATTTTATTGCCCACCCTGAACCATTTTAAGACTTGGTCTTATGGTCTGTCGGTCACTTGCGGTTATTCTGCATGTTACAGCGAAACGTTTTCCTGTTCTAAATTACTGGGTGCAATGTTTTGCCCCACTAATTGAAGTGGGTATCAAGTTCAATGACTTGATGCTTGAGGTTCAAATACTTTGCTCACATAACTTTTTGAAAAGTTTCCTGCGTCCTGTCTGTAACTGGCCTTTCATGCAGTCACTGGAGTAGTTTTGGCAGAGATGAACATGGAGGTGTTATCGATTTGACAGACTCCAGCCTAGAGTATTTGTTTGAAGTCTCTCCATCCTACTGAGCTATAGTGTTGTCTCCCCGCCCGGTACTGTAAGGGGGGATTTACTGACAAAATAAATTCTTCATTTGGAGTAAAAGAACACCTGTCTTTTCTGCCTGGAAAGTTTGGTGTTCTACTAAATATTTTATTGAAAATGATCGACTTCCCCAGTTCAATATTCACATTTCCCTTGTTAAAGAGTATTTCTGAGTGAGTTTATAGTGGGAAGCATGTCACGTTATATATGTAGTTTCGGCCATGGTTCCATTTAGCCATTGCTTATGATCATATTTTTCTTGAAAGGTGAATTATAGAGATACAATTAAGTTAAGTAAAGTTATGCCAGACACAGCCTGTAAGGCATGGGCCATGATCACAGCTTGTAGTTTTAAAATAAAGTCTTTTTCGCATTGCTTTGTCCTGCCAAACCTGCTGTAGCTGTGACACATAAAGTTTGGTAATGCAAGAATAGACAATTTTAACAGTAATTTCAGGAAAATTGACCATTGTTTTCTCATAATAAAAATAAATTATAATTATCTAAAAAAAATAATAGATAATTTAGATAATTGGATTAAACTGGACCTATAGTGATGTAGATTGTCTTTACAAGCTGGAGAGTAAAATTGTATTATAACTGATTAAATGTATTGCCAAAATTAAGAAAGTAAGAAAAACATTTTTTTTCTCATCTTGTCTTTTTTCCTGTTCAGCAGTACACTAAACAGATATTTCTTATTTTGCTTCATCTTCCTTTCTCTTCCTTTCTCTGTATGTCAAACTCTCCTTCCTGTTGCTACACTGCACTCTCTACAATGCATTTGACCAGCTTTCACTAAACATTTTCTTTCCCCTAGCTAAGCCCATTCTTCTGTATCCTGCCCTAAATTCTACCTTCCATTAAAACACAGATCCCCAAGGTTATGTATATATATATATATAACCATTTTTATGACTAGTACACAATGGGACATTTTGTTTTCAGACAGAGAAACTGTAGTGACTTCTGTAGTGATACAGAAGAGAGAGTGCATTGAATTACTTCAATATTATATTTTTATTATATTATTAGCCTATATGTCGGGTGTAATTTCCTTCCAAAACTATCAATATGAGCACTTTCTAACCAGGCACCCTTATCAACAGGATGACTTTTCGTCCTGTTTCCACCAGTGTTAGTGAATTAAAACTAGCAGAAGCACAATTCTAAGCTACACACATGTAGCAGGCATTGCTTAGATTTCACATACTAGTGGACATACACTGCTGATTGGCCAGAGTGACACAATCAGCAAGTCAAATATCAAATATCAACAATGTTTGATAATGATGGGGACAGTGTGGGACCCAACTTGCATCAACAGGATGGTGATGAGACCCTGCTGTCTTTATTACAAGATGGCAGCTGGATAGGCAGCTATTATTTCTGGCTGCCATGCTTTGTTTGGGTCCAAGCATGGAGATGGGGAATGTTAGTTGAATCAAAATTCTACTGTCTATTGTTTTTATTTTGTTTTTCTGGTTGAAGAGTCTTTAGTATATAATCATCAGTCCAAAATGCTTAATCTTGAATATAAAAATGATAATTTCACAAGAGGCACAAAGTAGGAATTACAATGTATTTGAAAACTGTTTTATAACCAATCAGCTTGGTGCACAGAAGCAGAGTAGTGAAGTTGAGCATTGCACCTTTCAACTTATCATTATACTCACCACTACTTATGAATTAATGAAATCTGTAAGTAATTTGCTTCTTTAACAGCCATTTAAAGGGAGGCAGTAATCACTTATAACACAGTAATGATAACACTTTCACATATTATGTAAAACTGAAACTCTGGCCTTGAGATTTCAAGCCTCTGATGCTGTTTCATTACAACTTGTGTGTTTTTGTGTCTGTGTGTTTTATAGTAAGCATGCTAGCTCTGTGGTTGTCATGGTGTTATAGATTTTTAGTTTAAATGAAACCTCCTAAATTTGCAATTTTAAGATGATTCATTCAATATTTCTGGCAATAATTTTTTAAGAAGCAGCACTGAAAGCAATGTAAATGAAAAACAGCTTTTCATGTTCTCAAGGCCATCGTTCCTAAGGTACCCCTGAAAGAAACATCCAAGACATTTTAGAGAGAGAAACAGAGGAACCAACAAAGAAAGCAACAGCAAGGGAAAGAGCTAAGTCTTGCCACAGCCGGGGTGGGAGGGTAAATAGGCAGAGACTGGGGTAACATTGCATGTCGGTATAGTGGGAGGTGGAAACTGGGTGTATGGAATATGAAAAGCCCTAACACTGTTATCGTTGACTGTCTGCGTGTGCAAGATGCGATGTGACAGCTGAGCAGTGCTGTGAGGGCAGAGATGAATTCACAAATGGTAGCCCCAGGGACTAGTGGGTTGGGAGGGAAGGAGGTGGGAAGGGGTGAGTGGGTGACGGTGCATGCTAGGGAGGGAGCAGAGGGTTGGGGGGTTATCAAGGGCTAGCGAGGGTAAACTATCTGCAGTGCAGCCAGGATTCTCCCTCAAACTCCCTGCCCTTTGTTGTGATGTTCAAATAAAACCATTCATTCATTCACCATTCATTAGTTAATTTTCTCTGATGAGATAAACAAGCTGAGGGAAACACTTTGTAGATATGTTGAGAGTTGTGTGAAGCCATCATAGCAGCAGGTAACATTTGAGGTCAACAACAAGGTCATAACCTGTGGATCCTTCAAGCTTAAAGCAATAGTTCCACATTTTGGGAATTATACTTATTCACTTTCTTGCTGAGAGATGACAAGATTGATACCACTCTGATGTCTGTATGGAAACAGAGGGAAACATCTAGCCTGGCTTTGTCCAAAGGTAACAAAATCCGTCTACCAGCACATCTAAAGCTCACAAACTAACATGTTATATTTCGTTTTTGTTTAATCTGCAGTGATTTCCTGGACTCTCCGCTGGTTCCCTGGCAACCTCACAGTGACAACAAGACTCCAGGAAGTCATTGCTCCCAGCCAAGAAACACTCCCGAACATAACCCCCCATAACACCACAAGTTGACGTGATATAGATGTGCTCATTAATGAATTTTAGAGGTGCTGTTAGGTGGATTTTTGGACAGAGCCAGACTAGCTGTTTCCTCTTATTGCCAGTCTTTATGCTAACTGGCTGCTGGGTGTAGCCTCATATTTAGCAGACAAATATAAGCGTGGTATTGATCTTCCCATCAAACTCTCGGCAAGAATGCGAATAAGTGCATTTCCCGAAATGTTGAACTATTCCTTTAAAGGAGCAGTGCTTAGGATTTAGTGGCATCTAGGGGTGAAATTGCAGATTGCAACCACTTGTATACTGCTTGCCTCACCCTCCCGTTCCAAGTGTGTAGGAGAAACTAGAAGACTAGAGCCAGTGGTTGGTTTGTCCGTTCTGGGCTACTGTAGAAACACACATTCCAACTGCCAGTACTTTACTGCAATACAGCCAAATTTATTTGCAATCCTGTAAAACAGGCATTTAGAAATTTATGACATTGTGATGCACTAGTGGAGAATCATTACGGCTCCTAATGTGTCATCCTGATGATTCAGAAAGGCTTGCAATATATCCACAGGGAATCCCTCCAAACACATGTGTAGCTCCTTCCATGTGCTATTCAAACAACAATACATTGTACATTATACTGTACAAAGTCAATATTTCAGAGTTCCTAGACTTTCATAGCTGTGAATTGAAAGTGTTTCTCATTTTCTTTTTGCTCTGCCACATTCACCCACCCATTTCTCTAACCCTCCATCTGATGCTGCCCTACATAAGGGTCTGTCCTTTCCTTCCTCCAGGACAAATTCACCAGATGCAAGGTGAGTGTGGATGCTAATTCCTGTTGTGCTTCAGCTTCCAGTCGTGCCTGAACAATACAACTCTCTGGGCCTGTTAAAAACACTGGGCTAATACCAGATTGCAGAAAACATTAGGTATCAATCTATCAACCTATCAGTGCTCTATACCTCCTTCCACCTCAGCCACACACACTCATACACATGCTTCATACCCTACCAGAACAACCAAGTCCTCCCTTAATCACAAATGCCACCAAGAGTGAGTCTGACAGCACTGAGAGAGAGGTAATGTGTGCGTGTGTGTCTCTGCAGTGTTGGTGAGGGGGGGGTTCTGTTGAGCGAGAAAGAGAAAATCCAAAAAATCATTTTGCATTTTAACTAGCTGCACCATCTCCAAGTCAGCCGAGCCCCATTAATTAAATGGACATGCCCCATTGAAGCCCAAATGAAATCTCACTCTTATTCGCTGTAGAAGATGTCTGTAAGAATTATCTTTTCCCTGCCCCACGGTAAAACCACGTAATCTAGGCTACAGACTTTATCATAATTGGTTGAGGATGATTTATGCCAGGTAGAGTGAAATGATGAGAGGGAAACCTACTCCACCACTTCACTCAAGCCCTCCTCTGCCTCTCTCTGTTCCCCCATACACACTCAAACTCACACACTGACTCTCACACACAGTCAGCTTATGAGGATGTCATTTACTACTGTATACACTTACAGCTGCTAACAAAGTAAGAGAGTTCTCAATTATCTTGACTGACATTTTCATCTCACTGGGAGATTCATCGTCACTGTTTTGGCATGTTTGTGTAATTTCAGAGGGCTTAATTTGCACTTGATTTGTCAAGTTGGCACTGAACTCTGAAGCCAATTTTGAAGTGTAAATGTGATGATTACACTTACAAAGACCAATTGCTATACTCTGTGAAAGAATACACTACTATTGGCTTTTATTTATGTACAGTATGTCTACCTTCTACATGTTTATTTTAAGGTCTTTAAAGTCACTGAAAGTCCAAATGCAACCTCTGGTATGGAGCCATGCTGTGACCAACACAAATTTCTGTGAGTTGATGTATAGGGTTGACGTCACATTCACAACATGCTGAGCTGATGGTCCGTATTATATCCACTCAGAAAAAAACATTTTGGCTTTTTTTTTTTGGCCTCTGTTGAAATGTTCAGAGTGCCTTAGTAATTTATGGTTGAATCTTATAGCTTAAAAGCCATCATAACTGAGTATGGATCAAGTCTGACGTCATTAAAACACACATTTCAAGTAAAGTCTGAACTCTCTTTCTATTCAAACTGAGTATGACTCATATTTGAGCAACCATCTCATGTGCCCATCTTTTTCCATGTGGCTGTGTAGCAGCTGAATCAGTGACCTCGAACCTCTGAATTTAGATGCAACCAGAACTTTTGTGTGTGTTTGTGGTTGTGTGTGTGCATATGCATGCGCATTTGCATTTATGTTTTTATTCATGCGTTAGTAGTTTGCACTATTTCCACTTGCTCTGGGATTTTGCTTGTGGCTATCCAACCTACTCAAATTTCAGGTAGCTGCACTCCTTACCCCGAGGATGGTCCTTGGGGAGGTCTTGTTGTTTGAACAAAACTTTCTACTATGTCTTACTGTAAAAGTAAAGGAGGCTGCTTGCACACTGGTGTAGACCATGCATAAGTGAGTGAGAGAGAGAGAGAGAGAGAGCGAGAGAGAGAGAGAGAGAGCAGGGCAGCTTTAAAATATATCCGCACAGGGCTTTTAACCTATTCATTGCTGGAGTAACACAACCAGGATGCTTTATCTTAGAAACATTAATGGGAGTGACTGATCTGGCCTACTAGAAAACATCATTCATTTATGTCATTTTATGGAATACATTGTGTATAGCAAACTATCCGTTTCGGTGCACATGCAACTTGTGATTATAAAAAAACTACTACTCCTATCACTACTTTTAAACCTCTGATAACTATTCCATATTCTTCATCCACAGCTTGTTAACTCTTATCAGAGATGGTATAGTGAAAGAAAAGAAAAGGGGAGAGGAGATGGTAGCTTCACCCACCATATATTGGGACCGGATGTGTAGCTAATGAAATGGACAACACAAGACATGTTGCTGATACAGTGGTAATTACCAACTGCTGCCACTGCAGTACCTACACTGCCTCAGTCACATGCTCATAGCCCTGAGCATGACTTAGGCAATGCTCAGAGCAACTCATCTCTCTCACGACTCCTCTCCCTGCGCTGCTCCTGTTGATCTCTGCCTCTCTCTACCTTTACTTCTCTGTTGTTTATCTTTCTTTGCACAAGCTTCCATAGTATGATATTTCTTCTTAAAGCAAGAGTTCTCATCAGTATAACATGTAGTCCATTTGGGGCTCCCGTAGTGATAAAACTGTCAAATATTCTAACCAAAGCTACTGTAAATTTGTTGATATACGTACAGTACATGTGTACATAAAAAGGGAAATCTTATATCTATCTACATGATACAATAGGATCTTCAGTTGGACTTTGGAATCCATTTGTGGATACCCTTAAGCTCATGCATTAAGGTCAGAAAGCATTTATACTTCTCCAGAGCCTCTTTGTAACTCTGTGTGGTTATTTTTCTGCTATGTGAGCTTTACAGGACAGTGCTATTATACTGTGGACTAGGTGTTCAACAACTGCAGACCCCTGTCAAATGCTGCTATTCTAAATATGTCCATTCTATTAGCTGTGTGGCACTCACATCTCATTCATCTGAGTATGGTTAGCATATGCTAATGTTGCTGTAGGTAAAAAACTTAAGTAATTACAGTGCCACGAGACAGAGGGGTTTTGAAATTGGATTCTATTGATTATGTTAAACAGCAAAGATCTAATGGGGGGAAATGAATGTATGTAGGCAGCAGAATGAAGTTGTAAAACCACAGATGCTTCAGAGATCCCGTATTGCAATGATTACATTGTAGGATGAAAATGATCATGTGCTTGGACAACATAAGTGATCTAGCACTTGTATGATAGTCAGTAGGTCAACCCCGTTTACCGTTCCAAATCCAACAGACGGCTCATTAAGCGAAGAAACATGGTTTAACAACAAACAATTATGCACAGAACCTAGCACTGGGAGTGGAATTGCAACACCTGCAGAGACCCTTAAAGCTAATTTGGGAGAAATCCTTTGAGTGAGACATTAACTCAGCACAAATGATATGGAAAACTCAATTAACATTTAACCAAGTGATGAAATACAACAATACAAACAAGTGTGCCTCTGGGCACAGTGAAAATAAGCCCTCATTAGCCAGATGGAAATTATTAAAATAAGATAATAAGAAGACCTCCCCCAGTGCAAGGCTGTACAGGGTGGAAAAGTTAAAGATATTGCTTTTATTTACCAAAGATAAATATTAACAAAGAATATTCATAAGGAGGAAAATACTGTTTATCAAGTAAATTTTAACCAATTTGAGAAGGCACATAAACAGAAACAGGTTGCCATATTTTCTCGACTAGATTTCTCTATTTTAATGCCACTTTTGTTGGTTATTTCAATTTGAAAACAAGATTTATTCCTCTCTGCTAAACAATGCTTATGTCCCCTTACTGTTATGTCAATGACTGGCCTGCTGTGTAGCAGATAATAATATTGATTTCAGTGTTGGTGGTCTTTGACCTACCAAACAGCTCGCTTATCTCGTCCATGCATCATAATGGAATTAAAACATTGGAAGCAGAGGTTGAGATCGCAGGGGCAAGTTTTGCTACCAGAGTGGTGATGGTTCCAACCTTTTTTCCCTTTCACGTGTCACCCATTAATAACGTCATATATCAATGTAAGGACTGCTTATTATGCTGTTGTCGTTCTTGAACCCTTACTGCAGTTGCCTCAAACATGCTTGACACTTTCCTGACCCCACTGATGAATAAAGAATTGGTTTGGGATTAGCCCTTCATCATTAAAATCTCCCCACTCCAGTCACTATACCTCTGAATCTGCTGAATTTGAATTTCAATCTGTTCCAGTCATTGATATTTTTCTTCTCCACAGCCTGACAGTCTGTTTGATTTACGTTTATACTGCAGTTTATGACTTTGTCCGGACGCTTTGTAAAACACAATAAACAATAAATCTGCTGTTTACATATTCTCCTGCACTTTGATGCACTCACAGTGTCCTGATTGCAAAACTGGAATGTACTGCCATAAAGTGAAGGCATGTGTTGCTATTAGAGCCACATGCAAGGTTGTACAATATACAGATATGATTTATGAAACACCGCCATCACCCCTCCAATTCTCCATCTATACCCGCTGCTATAATTACACTCAACAGCAAATTTTCTTGTACTTGCTGCATGGACTGATGTGCATAATTTATTTACTTTCCGACAGATTTTAAATAGGAAGCATCAAACCACGGAGTAACCTTGGCGCCTCATCCAAGTGCAGTTACATCGCTGTCACTTTGAAGAAAACAAAGTGTGAATATGCAAATGTATTTCCTTTTTACACACCCTTACAAGGGCCACAGTCAGTGACTCCCTCTGTTGTTTTTATTAACACCAATATGAAAATGCAATGAATGGCTATCAAGTTTGTTGACACTCCTCTGATTAAAAACTGTATGTCCAGTGAGCTAGGTGGCCTCAAAAACTGGCTGAACTGATGCTGAAAGTCCCTGAAGTGTGACAATAGGTTCCTAGCATTGCTTACATGCAGGGAAATGGAAAGCCGAGATATCCAGCCTTTTGATGGCTTTTAGCTGAACACCAAGAGTGAGCTGATAGGGAGTCAGTGTCTTAGACAAGAACCTTCCAACAGTGTGAATGCGCATGTTTTGTCATGGGAATTGAATGTGTGACTGTATAACTCAGGCCACCCTGTTGCCCATATTACAATGTGACTTTCTTGTAATTTGTCCCCACTATACTGCACATGTTTGGGAAATGAGCCAGTGCCATCAATACATTTCCTACTCTTAAGTATTCCATCAACATTATCTGCTAGTTAATGTATGAGCCTCTGTTTTTTGTTGCCAGAGGGACAGGACTTGCGCCGGAACACCAGACAGAGAATATAAAATTAATATTTCATAGTGCTCCAACGCCCGTCAGACAAATTTATGTGGACATCCCGTCAATAAATGGTTGAAAGATTGATGGAATATAATGTCCCTGGGTAGAGCATGAAGCAGCTGGTGGGATTGTTGATACAAGTGCTATTTTTGGAAGATCCCTGGTACTTTCCTTTAATCTAGTGGGGCAGCCAGCTGAAGCATTGTTGCATGCATCAATGTGGTCCGGGAAAATGGAAAGCAGAAGGACATGTCACCGGAGTGTCCCATCTCTGTCACAGTGTGTGTAAAATCACTGCTCACTTCATCTGACATTGTTTCACCAGCAAACACCATAAGTAGGCTGTTTATCTAAACTGGATTTGTCAAATGTATATGTGGAAAGACATGTGTGACTGACTGGAAATCAGTTTGCAAAGCTTGCTAAGAAATAACCTGTTTAGATTTAAAAGTAAGACAGACATCTGAACAAAGTGCTGCATAATAATGATGTAAACTAGGAAGATTTTAAATTACATGTCATAAAATAATACCGTATAACTCAAATTAGAAAATTGAATGCCAATGCATCAGTCTAAATGACTAAAAAGCATAATCTGATATTTCCCTTTCATTCTAGTCTGCATGAATATTACTTACTTGGAAACACATATTTCTCGGTGTATGCAAATATATATAAAAGAAAGTAATAACTACTACATTTACAAAGGACTGGTAGTTAACATATCGCTTGGCCCCCTAAAACTGTTATTTGTTATGCTACAGCTTGTGATTCTAGTGACTTCCTGTTTAGGTTGATTGGTTTTGATTGGACAGCGCAACAGATGTTTCCTAGCAACTGATTTACACGAGTCGGCAAAAAAGTATTTTACTAGCTAAGACTAGTTTTAATTTAGTAGTTACAAAGAATTATCAGAATCAGAATCAGAAATACTTTATTGATCCCCGATGGGAAACTCTTTTGTTAAAGCAGCTCACTATCACGTCAGTGCACACAGGAATAGAAGTACTAAGCAAAACATGTAATACACTATAATACAGGTAAGATTAATTAAGTACCAAGTGGGTTTAAGTATAAAATTAAAATAAGTGTAAAGTACAAAGTGGATTCACCGGTTGATGATAACTATGTGCGGTATAATAATACAATGTAATAATATAAGTAATAGCAGTAGTAGTATAGTAGTAGTGCATGTACTGTCAAGTTAAGTTTAGTACTTTACACACAAACTTAGCAATGGATTTACGAATAGCTGGTGCAAACCAATCCTTAAATTGAGATGTCCAGAGTTTTAAAAGATTAATGGGCAGAAATTATAATGTGCTCTCTCTGCCTCTGTGACATTTTTCTTCCACCTGCAGGTCTCAGAGCATGTGCCTAGAGGGTTGCCTGCAGGGCCATGGTCATCTATGAAATTTGAATGGATAGAAAACCAAAGATCTAAAAGCCTCTTTGTCTGTAATTTTGGGACCAATGTAATTTACATTAATGATGAAGGAAATGTCAATGTCAAAGAAACAAAGAAAATGTAAATCACTGTTCAACTATAGAGTACTTGTATGTGTGTATCTGAACTGGAATACATAATGTACTTCTCACAGAGTTACTGAAACAAGTTGAGTGCCTATACAAGAGTGGTTCACTTTCAGGATTCACTTTTTAAAAACCCCATATGAGACTGAAAAATGATTGTATAACTGTTTACAATGTGGGCATAATAATGGTACCAGTGTACCTTTGACAATGGAATAGCGATTAATGTATATTCTACACATCTGTCTTTCAACTCATTTTGTGGTAGTTTCATAGCTCGTCTGCAACTCTCTGACATCATCAATAAATTAGCTGAATGTCAAGACAAATGCTGAACATTTGTACAGAGAAACCCACAAGCCAAGGATAGAGGGACCACACAATATTAGTTGTGACAATGACAGATCCAAACCCCTGGAACAGCCTTCAACGGATTTGACATGGTCCCATCTTGCCGGATCTGTCAAACTCCTCTTGAACTTTTCTTTCTAATATTTTGCGGTAAGGAACACAGTACAGCCTAGAGCAGCTCCTGCATGAGTTTGAAGTAATGTGCTTTACCCTGACAGTGAAGATAAAGGGCTGGGGCTGGGGGTGAGGAGGAAAAAACAACAACTCTGAGCTCTCCAGAGAGCTTACTGTGAATTTGAAGGTTAGCCCTGCAGTTTTATGCCAATATAAGACTGGTATTTGATTCAAGTAGTCCAGAAAGCTACTGCAAGCAATTAATTTACACCATGAGCATTACACTGAAAATATATTGACCTTCTTATGTTCTTCGTAAACACCCAGGCAGTCTCTCCATGAAATGACATGGCTAAATGCAATTTTATTTCATTTGCATCATTGACTTCTTGGAGGTTGGTAATTTTAGCCCAAGCCTAGGGTATTTTAACAACCTCTTAACTGTGTACCAGTCATGCATGGTTTATATGGGAGTATTTTTTTTTTTCAAACCACAGCAAACACACAAGGATGATGATACCACCACTTCAGTGGAATTATGAAATTTCAGCTTCTCAAGTGGCCTTTGATTGAGAGGAACTCCTATTTGAGAACAGCTGTGTTATTTTGTCTAAATGGATCTAAATCTTATCTACTATAAAACTAAAAATATAAACCCATTCAAGTTCCCGTGTAATTTCTTCAACATAATGACATTACAGATGTTGGTCTGACTGACTGCACTGTTCTTTATCCAATGAGTGTAATTTCCTCAGAGTAATTACATCATTGTTGGCAGTCGGATTGCTAGCCTGAACTCAAGTGCAAATTAGAGAGATTTCGTATCTGGAGGTTTTGCATGTCAAGCAAATATTTGCATCACAAGGAGTTGGCACAACATCCTCTGATCAGCTGATTACCATAGTGATGAGCATCTTCAAAAGGAAAACTTTCTTCTTCGGGGGTTGAGCTCAGAGTTATAGGTTATGAGCTGCAATATTGACTGTCTCTGAGGGCATGTTCTGCTCAGTAGCAGGAATGTGGGACACTCCACTGTTGATTATAATGAAGTGGGAAAAAGGCAAAAGCTTACTTTTGGAAGAGGAAAAAAGGAGAAGCAGTCTCTTTTTGACAGAGCTCATTATCTTCTCTGAAGGTGTTTGAGGCTTTAAAAAGCAGCAGCAGCAGAGAGAGGAGCAGAGAGGAGAGGGGTTGGAGATAGGATATCCAGAGAGGCTGGAGATTCGTGATGTGATCAGCTTTATACTGTGGATCCATTTCTTAATTATTCCTCTAGGACAGTCATTTCCCCTCTATTCCCTGGCTATAAAACACTCTCCATATGGCACCTTTGGCAAAGGGCATTATTCTGCTCCTCACCAGGCAGGCATCAGGAGTGAGCCTGGCCATCTGAAATGTGCTGACACCTCACTTTTTGGAACAGTTAGCAGGGTAGAGGGAGGAGTGAGATTGAGGGATTAGTGTATGCAAAAGAAATGTCCCTTATTCATTTTATTGCAACAGATGCTTCTTTCCATGCTCTTTAATCATATACTGTAAGTTAATATTAGTCATCCGACACCCTCTCTAGGGGAACTGGGGAATAAGCGGGTGCTGTTTGAGTTAAGTGATGGAAAAGGAAAAAGGGTTTTGGATGCCCTGCCGCAGTCCGTTTTGTGGTGTGGGGCCAATGCCAGACATCCCCCCCCCCTTCTTTCTGATACTGCTACTCAGCACTGCAGCACTGTAGCAACAGGATGGATCTCTCCCTTAATGTGTGTGTTTGTTTGAGAGAGGGAGGTAACACACGAGAGGGGAGTCACAGAAATGAAAATGAAGTCACAGTGTATCAGGACAGCAGCAACATGCAGCGCTGATATTGCGATAACAAGCATGTTGCAACAGGAGAGAAAACTGTAAAGAAACAAAGCGGCTCGGACACCCCTCAGAAGATTTTTACATCCATTTGTTTTAGGAGGGTGCTGAAATGGGGTGGCATGCTGCCAGTGATGAGCTCTTGTCTGCGTGTGCGTGTGTGAGAGACAGAGAGAGAGTCACTTCATCAGATGTGTCTTACAAAGTGAGGACAGAGCATTTCCCTGAAGTCCTACACTTATTATTTGAAGCAAAACTGTAGAAATTGATTGATTGAAAATGATTATTATTCTGTTGGAGAAAGGATGAGTAATGCTTAACTCTGGTGTGTGGCTGAATGTGTGCACTCTAGCTTTTCTCCTACTGCAATATACTCAAGCCTTTGCTGTAATCTAAGAATCTTCTGACTCACCTAGTTACATACAGTGTTATACAGACATAACAGATCATATGTATATTGTATATGGACTCAACATACATAAAGTATAGCACATTACTATTGTTGGAGACACGTACTGTATGCAGCATGTATAATAAATATAAAATAAATAATAATAAATTACATCCACAACAAAAGTGGCTCTTCTGCTCTGTTGAATTAAGTATGATTGATCCATATATTGCCGCTGGAACTATAGGGACCACTCAAACTCCATCCCTTCCAAGTGACTCTATTCAACAGCAACGCACGAGGTGTAAAATAAAATTGCGTATAGTTGGGGGTTGTTGCTGCATAAGCACTGAGTAGCACTTGAAAATGTACAGGCCATTAAACCGTGCACTGGATGCATTGAATGGGAAGCCGCTCTGTGACATCACACTGCCAAAGAGGGATGGCTTAATTAAACTTTCATCCGACAAATATTCATGTGCGTTTAATGAGCCCGAATCACCTCATTCCACATGAATTATGAATATTAATGAACTGGAGGGAAGGGCAGCGGAAGGGTGTGTTGTGTATGGCGCCTAAAGCAGGGTGGATGTTGGTGAAGGAGACGGATGTGTCTAGCCACCAGTCAGTCACTTCACAGTCCCACCAAACCCTGCAGGCCAGAGGTCAAAATTGGAAGTGAGCATACACCGCGTGTGTGGTTGTATAGCCTCATTACAGTAGCCTTGTGTGGAAGCAATAAACCGCCATAAGATTTCACCCAGATCTGACCAGAGAAGGGGTGGTCGGTGGTGGCCTATTTCTGGGGTCCTGCCCTGTCACTTCTCCCCTCGATGAATGCTCACTGGCTACCATCTTACCCTTGAGCATTGCTCCCATTTTGTCTGGGTTTTTTCTCCCTCTATTAATTAAAACAATGTGGCCAAGTCTCATGTACAGACACCCAAAAACCCAGTCATTAAAACAGATACTCATGTTAATGACACTGAGCTTAGGATGTGATGTGTTTTCGAGGTAAAGTGCATACCGCTGTTTCATATTTAGCTCAAAAAGGGTTTCTGTAATTGCTATAAATTTGCACAATGGTTTTCTGCTTGAGCACTAATTGTTCCCAGACAGATTAAAAGGCATAACAGTGCTCTGCTTGTCAATGTCTTGATCAAGTCAGGCAATTATTTATACATACATACATGCATGCGGGGATTTAACCTGGGATCTTTCAGTCAACCGTACAGCATGTGTGAACTAGTAAACAAAATACTCAATGTTTTGATACTCGCATGAACAGCAGCAAAGGCCTTACGTTATCCAAATATTACCACATCCCGGATGATTTCCAATGTAAATCTGTTCTGTGGACCACCAACTTTGACTCAGGAACTCTCTGCTTCAACTGAATAAAATAGTAAATAATAAATAAAAATAGTTCAATGGACAACAATACCACCCTAACAAGCCATTTAGAACCCTTTAATGTTATGCGAAACCTGAAAGTGGGCTACAGGCTGAAAGAGAAACAAGAGGATATTCCTATGACAATCGAATCAAATTCCCTTTATCACATAAAAAAACAGAAACTCTTTAAATTCAGCATTTCCCCCCCCCACAGTGCATAGCAACCGTCTGACATCCCCACAGAGATGAAACCCCCACTAATGCAACTGGCATAACCAGTATCACTGGATCAATGCTGCCATCTACTGCTACTTTTAAGACTCTTCAGCATTGCATAGTATACAATATTTAGAGTAATGAATGAAATAGTTAAGAATTTGAATTGACAAATCTAGTTTGGTTTAGAAAAGCAAAATGTATTTATTTATTGGCAAAGCAACAATACATGCCAATGTATTCAGTTTCTGTAGGCAGTAATGAGGGTTTTACAGATTCAGCAGGTCTGCCTGTTTTGTCTTCCAATTCACTTACCCCTTTCACCCATCTCCACACCATATACTTTGTCCTGTGGAACAGCACTCATAGGGCTCTCCTGAATTCCTTCCAATGGTTATTAAAAGGGAGGAGAAAATACATCAGGGAGATGTATGGGGTAATGGCAATATAGGAACCCAAAATAGATTCAAGGGCTTTAGTCATCAAATAGTATACTGTACAGGTGTGGTTTTATGGTTTAGGCTTTTTTACTGCTTCCATTGCAGCCTTGAAGCATTTTAAATCATAAGCATTTTGTGGGAAAGCGCCAATACATCCCATACGTCAAGTGTTAACAACAATGCATAACAGCAAAGGTCCCACAAGACACGGTGACAGCCAAGATTTTGGTGTTAAATTGCAGTGTTTATTGCCTTGTGAGTAATATAAGTGATGGAAACAGCACCTTGCATGGAATAAATATGTCATAGAGATTGCAAGGTGTAGATTCTTCTCTAATAGCTATAGCATTTAGTCCACTTCGATCTTTCTTAAATTAAACAGCAAAAAAGAGGGGCGGTCTTTAAATTGTCGCTGCAGTGCCATCCCCGTTTCTCTTACTTGAGCTTTACCAGGCCAAAATCTGTGAGGATGTTTCCCAGACATGAAGGAGAAAATCATTACAGTTTAAATTGATCTAATTAATATGGAGGACAGATACCGAGGCACATCTGATTTGGGTGGAAGTCAAGCCTCTCACGCCGCTCGCTTGACCTGCTCACTGAACGATGTCAACAGCACCAGAAGCACTTGGTTCCAGGTGCTTGAGTCACTCACCCACAGTGAGCCACAGGATAAGGAAAGAAAAAAAAAAGAAAACCTTCCAGGCAGTCAAAGAAACTGAATAAGCCACAGAAGAGAAGAGAAAAATTACTTTATATTATCAAAAAGGTAGAAGGTAGAAGACTTAATCTGGCCTTACTAAAGGCAAACATCAGTGCAAAGTATAGGCTATGCATGAAAAGGATATTAAAACAAAACATTACATCACTGTCACGGCTTACTGAGACACATGAATAGAATGGAGCCATTGTTAATGTCATTAGTAACACCTGTGCTTTTTCTACTAGTCAAAATGTCTGCTGTGAAAAGGGCATTTTGTATTCTGGACAGCAGCTTATCTTAATTAGAAGATCACTGTTCTTTAACGAGGAGTGGATGTCTTTTGGCAAGTCTTATGACTCTAGATTTGTTTAGCATCAACCAAAAAAGGTATGGCATTTAAAAGACATTCTCCCTCTCACTTAAGCAAACACATACTTGCACATGTTTGAGTGCACACACATCTAACAAACCATTGGTTGCTTCTCTTTATCAGAAAAGAAACACAAAATGAAAATGAGAAGGCAGACAAGATGTCTGTAGAACGTAAGCGATGAGCTGATAAGTCAATCAGCAGAAAACGAATCTGCAATGATTTTGATAAACGATTAATCGTTTGAGTCATTTATCAAGAAACAATTCCAGACATTCTCTGACTCCAGCTTCTCAAATGTGAGGATTTCCTGCTTTCCTCTTTGTTATATCATTGTGCATGTTTCAGACTACAGTCTATGGTCAAAACCAACAGACCAAACAAGCAGTTTAGACTTGGATTCTGGGATTGTTTTTTTGTTTTTTTAAACTATTTTCCGACATTTTATAGACTAAACAATTAGTCTATAAATTAATTTAAAAAAAGATTAATAGATGAATCCATAATGAAATAATCAGTTGCATGCCTAGAAGGCTGATTATAAAAATGAGTAGTTTACCATTAGATAAAGTTGTAGTAGTACAGGTAAAGTTAAAACACATTTTCAAAAAGTTTTAGGCTAAATGTTTCAACAGCTCTCCTGTTCTGTGTTCTTACTTAGTAGCTCCCAAAGAAGATTAAATATGCCATGTATTACAAAACATTTATAAGGAAAGCATGTTTACATTCATCCGTATTGTTGCAGTTTAAACAAATTAGCTATTTTCAAAGTAAAGATAAAACATTTCCAGCATAGATGAACATACCGTAATTTATGTGTCGTAAAGTAACCGCTGTTCACTACGACGGAAGCACAAGTGTAACAGCCTTTCACTTTACGACAACATAGGCCTTCCGTTTGTATTTCGCAGAGCGCTTTTTTACGCTAGACGTTAGCATTCATATCACTTGGAGAGTGCCAGTATTTGCTCAAATACAATGGGAATAGAGGAAGAAACGGACCGGACGCTCTTCATAAGAAATTTAGATGCAAGAGTGACGGAGGAGCTTTTGTTCGAACTGTTTTTACAGGTGCTGTTGTCGCTAACGTTAGCCATAGCTAGAAAATGTCAAGCGTATGGATAGCATAACACACATAGCGTTAATGCTAACAAATCGAAAGCGAGTTTAAATTACCCCAAAATGTTAAGTTATGATGTGTACAATACGTGTGGCTCCTTTACATATGTTGTAACACTAATGTTTGTTGTAACTTATACACGCTGTGGAAAATTTCAAGAGATGTTCTTAAGTCATTTATGGCAGCTAGCTATCGTTAGCTTTAGCTAGTTGTTGTTTGTGTACAACATTAATTTAATTGTTTTTGCAGGCAGGACCTCTCATCAAAATAAAAATTCCAAAAGACTCGGATGGGAAACAGAAAACATTTGGTTTTGCTGTTTACAAACATGAAGTGTCCGTGCCATATGCCATGCAACTACTCGACGGGACATCGCTACATGGGAGAACTCTTCATGTGCAGTTCAGATCAGGTGACTTGACTTTTATTTTTAACCATTGAACAGTTTTGACAATCTGTCATTCATAATCATTACTTAATCTAATGGGGTTACACTGCCAGAAACGTGTAAAAGTAGCCCCAGTTTGTGCTCCTCATGTATTAGCATACATTCGGGTCACAGAGTTAACCATCGTTTTCTCTAAAAGACAATTCAGAATCAAATACTTTATTGATGACCGAGAGGAAACTCTTTAAACGACGAGACTGAACTACGGCAACAGGCAGCATGGGTGTTTTAAAAACACTTACCGCTGTTCTGATGATATTTTCAGAATCCTGTTTTAACTATATAGATGAAAAAATATTGCGATAAAAAATACTTTTAATCCGTTTCCCGAGTTGCAACTCTGTGTGTGTGTGTGTATGTTAATAAAATGCTCTTACAAGTCTAACATGGCTGTTAACATCAACTCAAGTTGTCCCAGAAACAGACACTCCTGCTTACTTGGGTTACTGCGCCTGCTTCTCTACGTAACCCCATTGACTTGCTGTCTCAAAAACTGCACCCATCACTGAGCTAAATAGCACAAAATGTGATGCATCAATATTCGCTGATCTATGCCGAACAATACTAGTACTTATTCACCTTTATCCATGCAAGGGTAAGTTTGATTTACCATACCATGTTTTTATGCCATGTGGAAAGACTGTAATAGGACTAAAACCAAGACATTAAATTATCGCACTTTGCATAAAAATAAAGATTGAGTCATGATCTGTTTCATGTCTATTCAGGTTTGCGTGACAACTAAACCCACAGCAAGTTAGCCCAAAGAGTCCAATTTCATATTTCTCACAAACTTGGTGCTGGCGAAGCCTTAAACCTCCTTGTGAAGGAAGAAGTGTGTTTTATGTACCTGATCAGAGGGCTCTTAATGCACAGTAACACCATACATGATAGTGGACTGAAATGAACCAGGCTGGAGCCACGCTTAAGCCAGGTTTAACAAGGCTTGTATTACTTTTCCCACTGCTTGTTGCAATTGTAAATAATATCAATACATTTGTTCTTTTTGTACAAGGAAACCATTCATTTTAAAATAGACCTGGCCTTTTTTCTATTTTCTCATATTCAAATGTGAGTATGTGAATACTGTGTGTGTGTGTATATATATGACTGACTACTGTATCATCTGGTGAGAACAATAGTTGTCATGTGTTCCTGTGAAGTATGTAGAAGTTTCTCCAGGCAAAATGTTACTACTGTCATTAATTATAATACTGCTTGTTTCTAAAGCATGGCAGTTTTGAGTGTCCCTGTTTTTATTTAATTAAACATGTATCACACAGTGTCACACATAATAAAAGTACAAGATTATTGTACTTGCACATTGTGGCAGTTATTTTCAAACTTGAATTTTGTCCTTTACTAATAAACTGTGTTTTGTTCTCTTTCCCCTATCATAGGTAGCAGCCATAGCAGCAGTCCAGGGAACTCGCAGAATTCAAGTCCTGCAAATACCCCAAATCCCCATGGCCAGAGGTAAGACTGTCTGTCTCATGAACAGTTTGTCCAGCAGCGCCTGAAACAAAATTTGGTTGTCATCAGCATCAGTGGCATTCAGGCATGCAAACTTGTCACCTTTCTGCGAAAGTCACCGTTTTGAATCCAAAATAGGTTATTTGTGGGATGTGAGATACGATGGCTTTGAAAATACACCTACCTTTTTTTATAAGGGTTATCTGCTATCTGAGGGGGTAAGACAAACAACTGTAGCAGCTGAAAGTGTATTTTCCCCTTGTTTTCATCCGTTTTGAATTATAAAGTTAATTGTGTAAAATGTGTGTAAATTAATCCTAACATTGGGTCATTTCTTTTCACTGTTTCTTCATAAGCTTAAAAAACACTTTTAAACATTTTTACCAAACACTTCTTGGAGGTAAGTAACAGAATGCGATGATCTATGCAATGTTTTCCCCTGCATATAATAATAATAATAATAATAATAATAATAATAGGAATAAGTGTTAGTGTAATATCAATAATAGCAAATGCACGCCTATTTTGTTGGGCTGTGAATGCAGTATTTTGGTAACCTAGTTTGTCAGTAGGGATGGGGATCGTTAGGTTTTATTGCTGTGCGTACCATTTTTGAGAATGCTTAACGATCCGAGTCTTTAACGATACCACTATTGATACTTTTCTATTAATTTGGTGGAAAGACAATAAATTCTTAACAGAACTGGTATTCCTTTAATTGCTTAACTGTGTGTCTGTGACTGTTTGATTTCTGAACAGAAGCCTTCTTCAATAAACACTGCTGATGCTGGGCATTTATTTGAAAGGGAATACACAGGGCCCCTTCAACATCACATATAACTATGAGAATAGTAAAATAATATATCAGCAGCAATAAATGTCCATCAAATTTTTCCAACAATAAAGATGGGGTAAGCTTCAGCTGACCACCATCTAAATTAATGAAGTTGACGAATGTTAAACATATTTTGGCCAATCATTAAACACAACTCATAGGCCCTCCAAATGTTCTTCTATCTGACAGATAGATTAACTTGGTAAATGGTGCTAAATGTTGCTAATAACTGTTTTGTTTATGTTTCAGTATTTAATTTTCACACCAAAGTGTTGGTTAATGTCTGTACTGTCACTTTAAGAGATTGCATATTTTTGGATTATTATTGTAAACGAATAGGACTTGCTAGTTGGGTAGTTGGGGAGCCCGCACCATGCATACCTTGGGTGGAGGAGGGTGATCAGTCCAAGGTACTGCATTTTGGCTTTATCTGCACAACGTTGAGGTGCCTCATACCCCCCCCGGTTCATGTTCAACCATCCTAGAAGCGAACAGGGGCATGAGGCAATTCAATTATTCTTCGTTTGACGCCGGATGGCTGGCAATTCTACAGAATTTAAAAAAACGTTATTAGACAATGGATGTATGTTTGTGCCCCAGTGATTTGATTTAAATGACATGACTCTTGTCTCTCAAGACATAGTTACGTTATAGGACCCACTAGTCCCGATAGCAGTATCGATAAGCTCGGACCTTATTGATTTTTGGGTTTTGAGAAATTTGGAACTGGGTCTTTTTTATAGAACTGGGTCGCGATCCCCATCCCTATTTGTCAGTAGTTAAAAATTTAGAGGCATGGCACTACTGTATGTTTGTAATTGGTACCAGACTGTTAGTGTGTGCAAAGATGCATCCTCCTTATTGAATATTACTTAGATATGCAAGTTTTTCATGCTCTTGGCAGTGCCCTGTGCACAAAAACTGGAGCTTTGGCAAAAGATGTGGCATGAAATGGGATTGGACTGGTCTGTATTTACACATATAGAAGACTCTGTGTACAATCCTTTCCAGATTACACGCCAAATTTCATGCAGCAGTGCCTGTTTAGGACATTTGCTGGAAAACTTTGAAAGTACTGGCCCTACGGTTAAATTAGGCAGTGTCAGACCAGTGTAATGTAGTCTCGATTTATGTGGTGCTTAAACTATGTCAATTTGTTCTACTAGAATGGAGGAAAAATCGCTTTTAAAATATTTCTTGGAAAATATTAGACTTAGTACCTTTGTCTACATGTATCCATCTACAACAAATTATACATTTGATATTGATGTTTTAAACAATTATGTAACTGTCACTATGTCACTGCAGATAAGGAAAACAAATGTGAGTAGAAAGCCTCAATGAGATCATAAGGATTGTAAATAAAAAAACTATGCCCTTTTGACTCTTTGCCCCACTTTCTCCAGCATTTGGTATGGCCAATCCCCGCTGTGCTGTTGTTGTCACTGTCACTAAATTCCACTGTTGGGAGCTAGTCAGCCGGGTGTTTTAACATTTTACAGTGGATCTTAATGATGATTATTGTGTGGTTGGATCACACATAATCAAAACAATATGAAACCACTGATTTATGGGCTTGTCACCTTTCTTTAATATTGCCGTCTATATTTTTGCTGGCTTCATTGTTTGTGTAGGTTTTTCCTTTATTCTTCCAATGGCTCATTTTCATCCCCCTCTTGCAAATCCAGCTGAATATGTATGTGAACTTGACTCGAATATTTTTTCATAAGGCAATCCTACAAAATCTTAAAAGACATGACCTTTCCATATATGCAAAATAGGTGAAATAAGGTCAAAGAATGAATTAAAACATGAGCTAAAAATAATTGAAATAATCAAAGTCAAACATGGATTTTGCAGATGTGGGTGGGTGAATGTGTAATGGACTTGTTGCTCTTTTTATTTATTGCTTTTATGATGACAAAATATTTGACAATGGTTTGCTTTACTCTTACAGGATCCAGTTCAGTTCCCCACCGTATACTCAAGCGCCCCAAATGCAGAGGTCCTTTTCATCTCCCGATAATCTGCAGAAGAATGTCATGGTAACCTTTTTTATGCTTTTATAATGACACAGCACTACACAGTCATGACAGAATTTATAGTCTCTATTTAACAACTAGCTAGTTAGCCAATTTATCGGCATTAGTAAACAGCACTATACTCGCCAGAGAGATTCACCTGGCTGCTCAAGCAACAGGAAGAAAGTGGTAATGTAGTAAAGCTCTTGCTTGCCTTGCGCTGAAAAGTTGAATATTTAAATTTTTATGCATGTCTAAAACCGCTAGAAAAACGTGAAGCACGGCACAAGAGAGGAGTGTGCACCGTTCCAAAGGAAAAAAATAGTTTTGCTGGCGACACGTTTCTAGCAGCGCATCTGTGTGATCGCCTCTTAACAAACGAAGAAATGTGTACACTATATAATTTGACAGGAATAGAAACTTGCTTTTTGGCCTCAATAACCCGTATGAAACACCAGTCCTGTTATCGCCCTTTCCTTCATCTGTAGATGAACAACATGATGTGGCAGCTCCAAATGCAGCAGCTTCAGCAGTTGAATGGCAGCTTCTCCAAGCCTCCGCAGAGGCAGCCGCCTGCAGGTGGAAATTCTAGCGGCGGTGGCTCAAGGCAACACGACAACAACCCCTATCGGCATCAGCCGTCCCAGATGAACAGCGGTGGCAGAAATCAGCGCTACGCAGATGAACCAGGTTCCTGCCGTCATCAGCAACACAGCCACAGCCGGGGCAGCTACCATCAGAACGACAGGAGTGGCAACCGTCACCATGACAGCAGAGGTGGCAACAGACATGACGATAGGGGTAGCAGCCGTTGCTACCAAGATAATAGATGGCGGCGATACTGAGACACGTAAAGGGATTTCTGTAAAGACTTCAGTCCTTCACAGATTTGTGGACAGTTTACTTAAAAAGATCATGGATTATGTTGACAGATTGACATGTATACTCAGGTTGTTTGTACATGATCCTACCAGTTTGAAGATTTAATAACTTATGCCTTAGAGCCATTTTGTTCATTTTTAAGGCGTTTTTAAATTTGTACACTTCTTTCATGTGAGCTTTTCCTCACAGATGTTGCAAATATTTTGATGGGAAGAACTGTATTGCCATGGGAGTAAGGAAAAAAAGTCAGACATGACAGGTAGTCATTTTGGAAGACAAAGAAAAAAAACCATGTATTTAACAAAAAAAAGGATATTGGCTGGTTTTTATGTTATACAAATAGTAATGAAATGGTGCTCCCAGAACTTCAAAAATTCTTCAGGTACTTTGCAAAAAAGAACACATTTTTCAGCTAAAGATTCCACCAGCACCACTTTTACTGCAATAGGGCACCATCCTTTCTTAATGTTAGATCTGTCCTTGCTCTTTCTAAAAAAAAAAAAATGGGCTTTATTTTATTTTTTTTATTCTGAGTCTGTAAGACAAACTGTTTTAAAATGAACATTTTCATTCTTATAAAGCTCCTTTCATTTGATTGTTGCATTGTCTTTCATCTGGCCACTACACAAATGCCATAGGTCTTGGCTGTTCATCATGAATCCTATTTACAGCTCTTTGTGTATGTGACTAAGTTAACTAAGTGAGCTTTTGTATGTTGATGCTACATGCAGTAATGCATGCACACATGGCCTTATCTGCACCTATAAATGGCCCATGTGTAACTAATATGCTTGTGCAGTGGGTTATGGAGTAATCTACAGGTGGCGCCACAGGCATCCTTTTATTGAATCAATTAAGATGTTAAATATAACTGAGCCACATGATCAGCTCCTACATTTGACCTTTCTATTTAGGATGCTTTCAAGTCTTTACATGGATTTGACACCCACCCTGTTCACTTTACAACATGCAATTATGTTTAGGTTTATTTCTTCTTCACCTCAATTGAACACAGCGATATCTTGTTCTCTTTTATCAGAAGAGTCTTAACACCAATTTGTAAATGGCACAGGTTTTGGTCAATTTACAGATGTGAAAGAAGTAGGCTATTGTCCCATCCCAGAATTAGCAGCCCTGTGATCCTTAACATCTCATATTGCGATCAGCATTGATGCCCCAGTATCTCTATTCAGGCTTGCTTACAACAAAGTGATGATCAAATCCCTTAATGTCCGCGTTGAGGTCATAATCTACCCTTCCGAAAGTGCTTATGCCACTGAAGGCAGCTCCCGCGCTGTATCGACAACCATATCGCCCAATAAATCTCCCAGTGTCCAAAAGTAGAGGTGCATTTGCACCCTCTGCACTAAGCTCTGTGTCTTGCCTGCAATCTGCCTCGTGTCAAATTGCATCCTGATGCTCCCAAATCGCTCTAATAGAGAGTATCCTCTGTTCGGTGTCAGTACTAGGAAGGCCCTTATTACGCTTCTGGCTGTGGCATAACTCTTTTAATTGGTTGATCTGCCTGGCGTCTCCAGCACTGGAGCGGGCGGATTAGAGAGGCCGCTCAGTAGCCGCTGCTGTGTGGACTTATATAGAAGCGTGTCTCCTGAAATGATCCGCTTCCAAACACCCAGAGACCCTCCCTCTCTAACAGCCCCGCAACGCAAACCACAAGATGCCTGCAGTCGAGATTCCCGGATCTTTGCACTACGTCAGGTTGTTGGGTTCATTGGTGCCACAGTAGCCCAAGACATTGTATTACCATGATTTGGATTTATCCCATACATTGTCGCGTTTGCTGAAAGCAGTAAATGCATTATATTGTTAGACTTGCCTACATGCATTTTCTTTAGTGAAACCGACCGGAAACTGACGCTTGATTCAAAATAATGAAAGGACGATTTACAGTAAACTGATCTGATGAGAAAAGTTACTGCGATTTTAGTTTCAAATTTTAAGGTTAACACGTTTTTTTTTTTTTTTTTTTTTACTTTTTAAATTTTGTTATTACTTTCTCAAAAAGTAAAATGTGCTCCACAGCAGTTGTTCTCATCTCCCCTTCTTTGATCAGGCCATCAAACCTCTGAAAAGAAGCCGAGCTTTCCCATGCAGAGCTCCCATCTTAGCTCCTCCATAATCCTCCACAACACGGCGGCGTCGGAGGCACAAGCCGCCAGCGAGTTCAATTTATTTCCAATTCTTGAGATGATAATCGGTTCCCCCTTAGGACACCGACGTTACTTGAAACCCTACCTGCACCGGGTTTCTTCACAGTGATGATTCCTCGGCTTTCATTTCAGTTAAATTACAACATGTAAATTGTAAAAAAAGAAAAAAAGATGTAGGCCTACGTTGCAACCTCTTTATCACCTCTAACAAATATCTACTCATAATATCTGAAAGAGCTCTTACAGAAAGAAATAAAATAAAAAATATTTTACTATACTATAAACATCATTAAAAGGCAGATTTATAGAAAAATAAAAGCACACAAGGTCTGTGTCATGTAGAGAGATTCAGCTTGTCAAGGGAGTTGAGCGTGCCTGCATGTGAGGTATTTCCTTACATTAGTCAGACTCATCAGCCCGTAGCCGACACTCATACTACATTTTCTTAAAGCATGTTTGATCTGACTGACAAATAATATTCTTTAAATTGATTTTATCGTTGGATCAAACGTATCTTGTGCCAAACCGGAACTTGGAAAAGGACTGACAGGTGCTCTTGCTCTTATTTCGTGGTGTTTTATTTGAGGTTTGTTGTTAGTAAGGCATTCTTTTATTCGACTCGCCTTCATGCCGTGCGCGCTCACGCAATTGTTAATTATATATTAAATTAGAACTGCATGCGTCAGAGTCGGCAAGTCAATAAAGAAAATGTCATTACTCACTTGGCCTTTAACCGCAGTTCTGGCTACTGACTTTTGTTCCTTTACAAGTAGCCTCTAATTTGAGTGTTTTTCTATAATCATTATAGGGCCTGCTGTTTCAACAAGAAATACTCTATTTTGCGACAATTAAATGTAATAATTATCAGGCTATATTTAATACTAACAATAATAATACCATTTAAATAATGATAACATAAGTTGAATCTTGTCATAGGTGTTTCTACTCTCGACGCAGGACACAACGACTTTATATATTAAGGATTTAAGAATTAAGAAAGATAGAAAAAACGGACCCACCGTTACCCACACTGGTTTGATTCGCCTTGGTACAGCCTATGGCATTATACGTTTTTTCAGTTTGAGTCCAAAGTTAAAATATCGAATAGATTAGATTATGCATTTTATGTCTAAAGCAAACTTAGAATAAAACAAGTTATAAGTTAAGTGTTTATAATAAACAGATTAGGCTAGTTCAAATAAAGCGTTAGAAACAAAAAATACGGCACGCTGTTTGTTAAATTGAATGAATAGCCTACCACAGAGGTCTTTGGGTTTGATCTGAAACTGATAATAATACTAGGTTTAAAAGAGACCATTTGTAATGATTATATTAGCTTTTATTCAGAAAATATGACCTAACGCTGACGAAAAACAACTTTTAGAGTCGAATTAACAAGTTGCAGCACTAATAACTAAAATAAAACATAGAGAGAGAAAAAATGTTTTGGTGGTGGTGGTGGGGGTGTTAGGGAGGTGACTATGTGTATGTACAGTACATGGCTGTATTTGTAAAAGCGAGAGAGAGAGAGAGAGAGAGAGCGAGAGAGATGTGTTATGTGTTCAGGGATGGTTTATATAGCAGTGGGTGTGAGCACAGATCGTGTCAGTTCATTACCTCTGTGGCGCTCTGCGCAGCTCAAGTTGAAGGCTAGTGATCTTCACCACGACACTTCAGGGAAAGCTAAACTGCCTTTTGAAAGACAAACAATGACTTATTTAAACGCATGAGCTCCAGTAGTCGCCTTTTGCACACGGTTAAACCTGCAAAACCTAAGATATCAGTGAACAAGCATATCGTTCAGCGAAGATAGCGCACGGCGCACAGGGACAGATCATGCACTGTCAAGCCGAGTTGAGGCTCTCCTCCCCCGGGCAGCTGAAGGCTGCCAGGCGGCGCTACAAGACTTTCATGATTGACGAGATCCTCTCCAAGGAGACTTGTGATTATTTTGAGAAACTTTCTCTCTACTCGGTGTGCCCATCGCTCATTGTACGACCGAAGCCTCTTCATTCGTGTTCTGGTAAGAGGACTCTTTTTTTTTTGTTTTGTTTTTGTTTGACTAATTAAGAAAGAAACAAATTAGAAAAAAAAAACAATAACTTAAAGGCAATTATTAGCATTTGCACATTTCTGGGAAAATTCTGTTATTTGCAAATTATGGACACTTTTACGCATGAGATCAATTTCATTATTAATATATATTTATTTGAATTTGAAAAAGATTATACATTTCAATGGCGCATGGATCATGGCATGTGAATTTACAGTGCAAAAAGTTTACATCCTATACTATATATATTGTAGCCTAGCTCTGGATGTGGTAATGACAAAATTTGTGTAGTGCTGTGTTGTAATTAGTTAAAAAAAAATCATATGTCAAATATGGAAATATTGACATTTGTAACGATTACAACTCATTCTTTGCATAATTTATCATCTTTGTCACTTAAATTTGAAGGCATCTGATGATTTCACAGAGTAGTTTACAATTAATTACAATTAATTTATGCATCTTTCCTCCTAAAGTTGCACCAGCGGCCTCACTTTCTTACTCTGTACTTTACATTATAAATCACTGCAGCTAAGTGTTTAGTGTTGAAAATCAAAGTCATGCGTAGAGTGAGTGAATGTCAGTAATGCTTCAGTGCTTCTGTTGGGCCAAGCTGAAGAATGACTGAATTGATAAGTCGTTGCAGTTGCACATAAATGTGAATGAAGAGGCAGTAGGATGGATAAAAATGTCAAATCTCACTGTAGAAGCCTGTGCTTTCTAAGCTGTAACCTTTAGTCTGTTTGGTCTCATTTACTTTGATTAATATCGGTGTTCTGCTTAACCAGAGGCCTTCTTTTACTACCGCTGGATATTTGCAAATGGGAGGATTGTATCTGGTTAATGTGCTATAATGACACAGTCATGTATGTGACCTAGAACAAAGTTAAGTTGTGCACAAAAAACATGTAATTTACAGTGAGTCATACCACCCTATATAAGATGAATTATACTGTACACTGATTTATCTTGATTTATATGGAAGGAAATATAGAATGGAAACTTACAAATTATTCAGTCAGTACACTTGATGATTCCTTTGAATGACAATCACTCTCCTCCCAAATTTTACCAGTCCATGAAGTCTCTCATTTCCCTTTCACTAAGATGGTTAGCCCTTTAGCTGTGTCTTGTATTTGCTGAAAAATACCAAAATAGTATGACAAAGCTCAGTTGGCACAGCACTTTATCTTGTCAAAACAAGATGTCTTGACTGATTCTTAATTGTAATTCCAGATGAGTCCAAACAACTCAAAGGCTACTGCACACTCTAGTAACCATTAGGATAATTGCTCTAAAGTCTGAAATAATAGCCACTGCAATTTGATGATGACAGCGGTGTGTGGATAAAAATAGGAGAAGCGATTCCCTCATCCCTCTGATATGGATTGGTGTATGTTAGAGGGCACTATGACTGGCACCCCTCTGTTCGGATGGATAGAGTAACCCACCCTGCATATCAGAACACTGTGCCCACCACTTATTTGTAGCCGCGGGGGTGTGAGACACAGTATATTCCCCAACATCAATGGCTTTTAGTGCTTGATATAGAAGCTGGCAAGCTTACAGGTCCTGGGCCAAAGACAGGCGGCTGGCCCCGGCATGGCCCCCTAACAGGGAAAGTTGACTTCTTCATTCTGTAAAGGGAGAGATGATATAACCTCCTGCTGCCAGCGGAGGCCGCTGAAAGACAGCGATGTCAATAATGTTCCCTGAAGGAATTGATAATAAATTAATTGTTGGTTCTTTATAGTTTATCACCGGTATGCATGCAAACATACCAACATAATCTTCCTCCTGCCTTTTGTCCTGCGACACTTTATTGTGAAATGATTTATTTATCTGAAATGAAATACAGACCATAATTTTATACAGTAAAAGTGACTAATGCTCTTGGAGTTAATTCCCTTTCAGTTACAGCAGCATCAGGGACAATGAGCCCTGACCTGGTGCTAAACAGTGAACGACGTAATGGCAGGTTACAATATTTCATTTGGAGTCCCATCTCTCAGCAGGACCCAGGGCAGGGCTTTTAGTAGTGTTTTCTGGAAGAGGTGAGAGAGATTAAGATCAACTGTGGAGTAATCTCACCTGACAGTATGATGGGAAAAAAAAACAAAACAAAACAAAAAAAAGATATATATATAAAGCAGGAGTGTGTGCAGCCTGAGGGCTGCTGCGTATTGGCTGAGGACTTATAGAAGAAATCCAAGTGAGCAAAAGGGTTTTCATCCCATCTTAAACCATAATCCGCTGCAGACAATAAAGTCTCCCATTAAGCATAAAGCCGGCTTGAGAAGGTTGATTACACCCATGTCAACACATACAGGCAAGTATGCACAAACACAAAGACAAAATGCGCGCACATCTTCCATCTTAAGTTAAGGATAATGTTTGACAACCTGTCACCTCCCTGTCATTTACACTCACCCACTGCCATCAGATTTTTCTAATAAAACAGTTCTAAAAGTAGTTTATGCTACAGGCTGATTTCAGCTGCCACAGGATGACCTGTGTGGATCAGGTTTCAGATTAAATAGTTAACGCTTATGTTTAATGCACTGCCTTTTTCTAGGCATACAGCTTCAGCTGGAGAAGTTTGTCAGTGTGCCTGGGAAAATACTGCGACAATTAAACTCAACAAGATGCTTTTGACACCTTCCTTCTACCATTTGTTGAGAACTGGTATTAAATTGCATCAATCTGTCATGTGCTGTAGGTGAATGATTCTAATTAAAGCAATGAGTTAAGACAGATAAAGAAGCTTCGTGGCCTGTTGCCCTTCCCACCCCGACAGTGTTTGATTTGCACTCAAAGGGCAAGGCCAAAAAACAAAACCTGTTTAATTGAGCAGCTTTCTAGTCTGTCACCATGCAGTTTATACCTAAAACCTGACAAAAGTGCATGTACACTTGTCATAGGTAAGCAATGAATCATCCATTTCAGCATCCCATTGACAAAAAAGAGTGAAGAAGTGAAAATGATAGGGAGCAGGCTGGTGCAGGAAATACTGTATACCTTCTAGAAATGGCTTGTTGTAAAAACAGAATCCCCCTCTTCCCTTAATGTAAATTATTTCAAATATTAAAAATATTATGTCATAATAACTACATGACCGATAGAGCAAATTGTTGCTATTAAAAGGAATGCTTAACAAACGGCTCTTCTTGATCTATTCTTAGCAGGTATGTCTTCTGTAATGGTTACCATAAGCACTTGTGTCAGTCTTTACATTCCGACTGTGATTATCAAGAGTCTCAGTGTGCTTTTGCACGGGGCTGAGTTGCACTCCTGCTCAAAGCTACTCAAACAGTTTATTTGTAGACTATTGACAGGACACTGGCACTTGTCAACAACATGTCAGAGAGACGGCTTCGCTGTCAGTGGAAAGTCACCACGAGGCCTGACATTTCCCTCTTTGCTCTCTCTCTCCTTTCTCTCTCGTACTCCCTCTTAGGGACTGTCCGGAGACAACTTCAAGCTCTCTGTTGACAAGAGATGTCCTGACAATCGTGAAGACAAACAATGTTTTACCTTTTCAGTCATAATTCTATATAATGTTCACGTGAAATTCCTCCTATTAAGGAGTTCAAACATTAAGTCAGATGATTCATCATCACATTTATACATGATTTACGGGGAGAAAAACTGAGAGCAATTGAAATGGGGCGGTATAAATGGAGAGCAAGAGCATGCAGCCAGAGAAAAGAGGTCTTCTTGTCTAGACCTGTTGCAATAGCAGCAATCTCACGTTGGAGGATTAGTGATGACTTCAGCGCCTTACCATGATGTCATGATGAGCCCAAGGCAGTGTCTGGTGTGTGTGTGTCTGTCTGTATGTGTGTGTAGAGGAACTGTACCTTACCTGTATGCACACTCATGCTCCTCATGCTCGACTTGTATCTAATAGTGGGGTTAATTGTGTATTTGTGCACAGCGTATATGTGTAAGCATCTGAATTCATGTCTTATTATACTGTTTAAGATTAGAAAAGTAGACATGCTACACCTTCTTTTTGAGTGTTCTTCCTGCTCCTTTTCTTCCTTTTCACTTTTGTAGTGAAATCCATATTTTCTCACTGGCCTAAAGACAGATCTAACACAGACAACCAGGAACACACATGCTGTGTGTTGGTGTGTGACAACCTCCTATTTTCTCTGCTCCATTGCAGCTTTTTATCTCCCTCTATATCTTCCTCCTCTACTCCAATAACACCCCCTGCTGCTCCTTATTAGCCCATACATTGCTCAGTTGGCTTGTAAATTTTGGTTAAGGGATTGGTCTTATATTTGAAACCGTTAGGCTTTTTCTGGTAGATATTATATTCACTTTGGTTGACCCACCACATCCTCTCGGCCGACCTCCTGGTCTCCTTCCCTCCAACCTCGGCTCCAGACAAGTGTTACTTTTTATTGATTCTGGCGTCTTGCTGCTTCTGTCTGTGCTGATAAAGAGCAAAAATGTGTGTGCTTGTGTATGACAGCGTACATGTGCAGGAGTGAGAGAGGGAGAAAAGTTTATTAGCTGAACGGTGTTTGATTTAGTTTTTTGGATTTTATTACAGCTCGTACTGTGTCTGCATGTGTCTCTGTGTGTGTGCATGTACATCATGCTGTCAAGGCTCAGCGTGTGCATGTGGTTTTGTGTTGGGAAGTCAGTTAGTATTTAACATCCTCTGAAAAATAATCATTCATTTGAAGGGTTCAGAGGAGCGGTGTAAAACACAGTCTGCGTCATTGGGATCAGGCCCTCTACATGGAGAAGGTCAAAAGTAAAACACTTTTCACAGCAAACACAGGGCAATTAAAAAGGACCCTGTCTAAGCAATTACAGCGGTCGATAATGGTACAACCAAGGTTGACTTAGAGGCACATAAGAGCTCACTAAAAACGCACAGTGATTCAAAAGCATATCTATTTGTTCTCCCTTTTTTTGCACTGGACTTTCATTTCTGTGTTTGTCATCTGACGCACTGTCTCTGCTCTTCCAGGCTCTTCGTCACTACGTGCCTACCCTTTCCTCTCAGTGATCACGCGGCAGCCCCCACCTCCCCAGCCATCATCTCCGGGCGGGGTCCCTTCGCACCTGCCCTTGCTTTCCCCGCAGCATCCGCGAGGCTCCGAGCCCTCGCCCAGCCAGACGCCCCTCAGCATCAGCAGCGAGTCGGAAACAGAGCGCAGCACGCCCCGCCTGAAGAAGCCACGTCGCAGCCGCACCATCTTCACCGAGCTGCAGCTGATGGGCCTGGAGAAGAAGTTCCAGAAGCAGAAGTACCTGTCCACACCTGATAGGTCAGTACAGTTGAAAAACTCACATCTGATTGGGTAGGTTTAGGTAGATTCGAATTGCAGTAAAAGTCTGTTGCACATACAGGAAAAAAACAGCACACCACATTAAAGCACATAAATAAAAATGGTCATACCTACGCTAACCTCAGTGCTACCTAACATGACTTTGTGACTAAGTTACATACATACAAGAAAGCAAACCACGGATGTGTTAAAGGTAACTAACACCATACACAGTTATTAAATTTCAACCAAAAGAAAAATAACTATCTGAGCCATATATGGGCCACTCAACTGTGACATTTTGATAACCTGCATACCCGGAATAGAGCGCATTTTGAAAGTGCAGTACATACACCTACATGCACGGTCACAAAGCCACAACTGCAATGATTGAGCAGTAGTTGACCTAACAGCATAATTTTTGATTTATCCTGTGGGGAATGTCTCATGTAATGTGAATTTGTCCAAGCCAGAGCATTACCTCAGCATTCTAGTTGAGACAAGAGTAACGTTTTAACCCTGAGCTCTCAAATAGCAAAAAGCCCCAACAAAGAAACACTGACTTATTCAAGAAAACAGGGACGGTGGCCAACACAAGCAAACAGAAATGTTCTACATTGATTTACTGCCAATCATTTCACACATATGCAGGTGTATATAAAATTCATTTTGCTTTCTACAATAAGATGAAGTAATCTACATGTTAATATCTGTGTCTTAAGTTCCATTCTGTGGGTCATTTCTGGGACCTGACATGAGGTTAGACTATATTTTACAGTTTTATTGTATGCCTCGCTTTTATATTTGGCCTGCAGGCTACTTTTCCATTATAACCCAGAATAGTATTGAACCATATACGTTGAAAAAAGCTTTTCTTTACATGCGCAGTAGGAATTTGAAACTGCTTGTGAACCTTTGCATCAAGTAGAGGTTGGATGTTTGTACACTCCATCCCTGTTACTCATCTATGTTTTTTCATACTGAGAGTAAATCAGTATGTACTGTATGTTCATGCATTTAGACATGCAAATAGCTACACTTTCCACACAGATGTCTCAAACATTGTATCCTCTTTGCAATGTATCTGTTTACCACATCTAATCTGAAAAGAAGATTAGGAATAAACCAGATGTATTTGTCATTCCATTTTCATCCCATCTGTGGGGAAAACTCCCACGATGTATTATTAAATATATCACATTTTGGCTTGCCTGGAGCCGCTGGAAAGGCGCCATGCCTCATCTTAAAGCAGAAGCCCTGAGGCTGAGCACAACTCAGTGATCAAAACCAACCATCCTTACGGATGGCTGTGCCAAAATACTGTGTCCTGTCAAAATATCCGATTCTGACACTGTGTTGAAAATTAATTAAATACCCAGCTGGTGGAAAAACATCAACAGAGAAAATCCCCCTTTAAAGCCCTACATCAAAGGTATGGTGTGCTCCCCACTTTGGTTTGTTATGATCCAAAGATAACTTTACTTTTCTCTCCCTTTTCTTGGCTTGGATCCTCTGTGGTCTTGAATTGAGACTATGCGCGCGGGCGGGAGGAACCAAAACCAAAAATATCTCTGAAAAAGACATATTCATACCACAGAGCACTAATGATTTTATGCAGCTTCCAATTATAATAATTGGGGCCTTAATAATCCTCACTGTCATCATCATCACTATTAAAAAAATGTACAGTTACACCCAATATTCCCTTGTGAAAGGAGAATGGAACAAAATGGCGGTCTTGCAGTAGCCTGGAGGGAGTAACTTAAATACTGTTTCTATGGCTGTAAGTGTGTGGTTTCTCTCCATTGACAACTAATGACCATAAATAAGTGGGGTGTTTTCCTTTTCTGAAATTACTTTTCCTTGCCTCCAGTTGTTGAACTGCTATAGACTGGGGCACGTATGATAGTGAAGTTTGATAGACAGCTTGATAGCCTGTATGTCTGGTGTTTTTTTGAAGCACAGACACACACACACACACACTCACACACAAACCCCCCCGCACACAGCCCTTTATGTAAAGTATACGGTTATGTAGACAATCCCATCAATCTAAGGGGTTTGTTGTTGCTCTGCTTTTTAGATTCTGTTCACGCCTTTTCTCAGTCTCGGCTTCCACTTTCACCGTCAAATGAAAGTCAGTTCCTTTCACTGAGGGGTGGTGGGGGTGAGAATCCCTTCATCTGACTGTTGAGTCAGATGAAGGGATTGTTAAAGACTTTGAGAAGCGCAGGGAAGAGGAAGTCTCATTTAAAAAAAACCCTGATAACTGCTTCTTTCCTTTACAAATGGATGCCTTGTTCACTTTATCTGTCCCTTCCTGAGGTATCACATTACACACCAACCAATAGTCCTATTAGTCATGGATCAACACATGTGGTGGATGCATTCAGAATTTTCTCCAACAGCCCCAAACGTCCCACTACAAGCGCTCTGATTGGATTACTGACCTCGGTACAGATGTTTCAAACAGTGTTTCCTGAGCTGCAGGTGCATAGTGTCAAACTCAAGCTACTAGCAAATCAGCTTTGATGTGAGATTTAAAGACAGAGTTAAGAGTTTAAAAGAGGTCTTATAGTGTACTTAACTTTGCAATACTGGTAACCTCTAGGCATAAAGCTACATTATACACTTGGTGGAAAGGTAAAAACAATAATTAGTGTCAAGATTCTTTTCACTTGTGTAAATGGGAGAAAAAAGACAGAGACTGATTCTCCCTAGTGCTTTTGGGAAAAGTGATGAAACTGATTTTTAAAGCATGTGAATAATATGGTATATAGCCTGTTCAGGTTAGAGGACCCTAATACAGAAAGTACATGAAATGTCCATCTAATGTGTAGCTTGTTTTATTTGTGATTTTGCAGGTTAGACCTGGCCCAGTCACTTGGTCTCACACAGCTCCAGGTGAAGACATGGTACCAAAACAGGCGTATGAAGTGGAAAAAAATGGTAAGAGACAGTATCACAGTAAAGCCTGGCAGGTCTGGCAACAGTGATTGTTAGAAAGACGAAGGGAAAAAAAAACAAATTACTCTTTTTTTTTCTTTATTAATCTTTTCTGTCATCCTTAAAAGTAAACTTTTCATCCAGAAGTATGGCTTTGATTTTACTGCTCACTAACTGTTTCATGTAATGCTGAGTTGCACTATAAGAGTAGAATAGTAAGAGAAGCGAACGGTATGACAGGAAGAGAGGGTGTGGTGCGAGGTGTTGCTGATAATGACGGCAGTGAGAGCAAACACTTTTGTAGAAGGGTCAACAAGTCAGAGAACAAAAAAGACCTGAAATCGTTAAAGATAAATGAGTGCACAAAGGGCAGCCAGCAGCAATACGTCTTCTCTTAATTACTGTAATAGCAAGCATTGCCTTCCACTGCTGCTGCCGTTTGTTACCAGAGGAGTCCACTAAGATTGTCTGTGTGTTATTCTAGGTGCTCAAAGGAGGTCACGAGGCCCCGACTAAGCCCAAGGGAAGACCCAAGAAGAACTCCATTCCCACCACAGAGGAAATAGAGGCTGAAGAGCGAAGAATGAAGATGGAGGCAGAGGAGAGGATGGGGAGGGCGGCCGAGAAAGCTGCGCTGGCTCACGGAGGAGAGGCATCTCAGCTTGAACCTCAAGATCTCAGTTCAGAAACTCACAATCCAGCTGCAGCGTTGGAGGGATCTGAGCAAGAGCTGCCGCTCCTGATGCAGTCAGAGACTCACGTAGCCAGCTAAGCAAGAGCAAAACAACCAAAGACTTATGCCAACCTGAAAACAAATAGTGCCTCAGGATCACTGTAAAAAGCCTGTGTGGTGTTTAGAGCCATTTGCTTTAGGAATTTGACTGGAAACATATTCGTGGCATCCAGTCTTTACCTAATGTAGCCTTTTATTTTTTGTGTATTGGAAAAGTAACATACAAAGAGCTAAAATGCATAGACACCGATTGCACTGGTAAAAATTTGGCCTTTTTAAAGAACTGTATTTGAGCAGGTCCCTGGTATAAGGAGTGTAAATCTGTCAAATCCAAGCAGGCCAGTCAAAGAAAAACATGCATCATGCATCACCTTATTGTGCATTACAACCACTAAAGATCACACACACCACCGATCCTCAAAGCTGCCTCACATAGTGCATGTGCCAAAATATCAAGGTCTGCCTTACTGTAGTGTCTCTATGTATCTATGTATTATAAATCACTTCACTGCCAAAAACTATTATATTAAATGACTTCAGTGCCTTGTCGGTCTCAGAGGAAAGCTTTTGAAGTGTTGATAAAATAACTATCAAATGCAAGTATATTTTTTACAGTGATATTTGATTACAAGTGCCATTTTTGGAGACCGAGTTGTAAAGTTTAGAACAGAACACTTCTATGTTTAGACTCGAGTTCTGTACAGCTTTAAGGTGCAAATGTTTTCATTATTTGCTCAGTGAAGCTTGCATTTTTATTTTTTCAATCTGAAAATCAATATTTCTGCCAAGCCATACACTGTATCATACTGTAGAAATGTGTATAAAGTATAAAATATATGATCTTTCGGATATATATGTAAAACAATATTTTTAACTGCTGTTTTAAATTGGATTAAAATAGTTTGTATGTATAATGTTAGTGCCGTCCCTGATCTTTTTTCTTCTTTCATGGGAGTCAGGACGACTGCTGTCTGCCATGAGGCCACTAAGACTCTTAAGCTGTCAGAGATTCTCAGAAGGAATAAATCATAGTCTGTGCCAAAGATGCACAGCAAATGCTGAACATTTAAAATCTCAGAGACATTTTCAGCCTGCAGGCTTTGCATGAGTATCGCAATCAGTATATTAGACTAGCATTAACAGTGTTAGCATTAACATAACACTGTCTTCAACTGCCTGTCCTGTCACTGACTTCTTTATACTCTTCAAACTCTACCTTCTTCCCTCGCAAAGATTTGTAACAAAAGAGTTTCACTTTTTGAATTCTACAGATTTATTTTTATTTGCTGTTATTGTTTCATATGAAAAGTGCAGTATTTTTCTGATGTAAATAATGCTTGTTTGGTAAGCTTGTTTGCAGTTTTTTTTTTAGGTTTGTGTACAATCATTTTTACTATATACAAGTGTGTGTTTATGTATTTAAATACACCTAATAAAATAACAATCATTTAAATTCCACTTGGAATTATTTGGTGCAATTGCTTTGAGTTTTGGTCGATACAATCCTGTTTTTACGGTATATTCTTATCCCTGGATTAAACCTTAAACTTCATATGTCAGATGCATCACACTAATGCTGGTTTTGCAATAGCTCCCTACTTTGCATATGCAACCAGAAATTCAACAAACAGTTTTTGCTTTGTTGGCTTTGCCTCTAATGAAAACAATTCAACAACAAATTAAAGTCGCCTACTGGATCCTTTTATGTGACTCTCCAAATAATTGTCGGAAGTACTGTCACGTCATGCTGTGTTAATCAAACAGTTACAGTAGCCCTGGCAGGTTGAAGTTCAGGCATATCCATTACTGACGAAGCTTTTGAAGATGTATTAGCCGTAGTCAAAGTTCGCAATAAATCACATTCAGGAGAACAAAGCATTTAAGCACCCCCTGTTGTGACATTTATCATCTTTATCTGTACAGCAAACAAGATGGCTTGTAGTGCACCTAAGGGCTCCTCTGTGACCCGGAGTGAGTGAGGAACAGTCTAAAGTGTATTTTTAGTGCCTGATACCAGACATGGATGGTTTCTAAAGCAAACAGCGCAGGTTAGTATTGAGTAATGTGTACTGTGCTTTAACGCCTTGTGTAAACATTCCAAGTATGCTTCATATGTGTACACATTCAAAAGCAGAAATCCCCACACTTCTTGGAAGTATTATTAAACATTTGACTTTTTCAGTCTCAATGAATACATTGAGCACATTCCATTATGGAAAAAAAAAGTCATTTTTCACAATCTAAAAAGTCAATTCTGATATTTTTTTTTAAATTCCGGTTTCAGCCCAGTTAGAAGCATAATTATAATTTCAGCATAATTAGCGAGTGTGATTACAGCAAATGTAAATATGAACATGTATGAATGGGATTTAGTTTAGATTTAGTGTGCTTGTCAGGAACAATGTGCAATGATCATACTTTTCCAAATTAAGTGTTCAACAGTGTGTAAGGGCCGACAAAAATATTTTAGAGATGGCATTAGAGGTCACTATTGTTTGCTATTGGGAGCATTTGCTAGCATGTTAATCAATCTTACTACTAACGTTAATGAGTTCTGTCACTGAAACAAATATGTATAATTTGTAAAATAAGTCATGAAAAGTGTGCGCATGGATTGCTACAAACAGTGCAATACTTTTAGTATGGTCATATTGATCATTGCCTCTATTGCATAAACTATACTGAACAAGTACTTCCAACTGCCTGGTTAAAGGCACGAGGAACACAATTTGTATTATGACTTTGAGAATTTATGCTAAGAGCTGTTGGCATATACAGTAGTTATTTAGTTGGAATACATTAAACTTTAATTGTTTAGAATAGGCCTATGCTGCTTGCCAGGCTTATGTAGAATGAGCTGTGACTCAGCCTCGCCACCTGGTTAAATTAAGAATAAAATAACAAAAGCCTTTGGAGCAGGTACGGTGTATCTGTCTTAATTGCAGAGAATGAGTGCAAACATTTTCCCTATTAAATATCCTTGTGAAAACAGAGGCTCTGGCTGGCAGGCAGGGAGGCAGGTCTGCAAGGAACTGCATTTTGCAAGTCTCCGCAGGCTGGCGGGCTCCTCCAGGCTAATTGTTGTGCGGCGAGGTGAGACACTGGGGGCCTAATTGGAGAACCTGTTATTTTCTCGCAGGTCCAAGTTCAGCAGTAGGTCACAGGAGTGGAGTGGTGTCAATCCTTGCCAGCCCCTTCCCCCCCACCCACTAAGACATGTCAGCTTAGAGTACGCTCAGGTAGTTAGAGGGGGCTGATGTGAGAGAGGGGAGTGGCCGTAGCTCATGGTGTTTCACCCTCATTTGTGTCATGACAGAGGAAGTTATCTTGAGTGCAGGAGTAACAGCAGGGCTTACCTAAATCAATAAAGGCGGATGCTTTCTACAACATGCACAATGCTCCCCCTTGTCTTCCAGAACAGTGGAAGAGAAGCAGTCATCATCGGCAATGGCATGAGGATCACCTCCTCTCAGAGGAGCATGTGTGAGATGTGTGGCTGACTGTAGCTGTTGCTATGAATCTATTGAGCAAGATGTGTGTTCAAGCAATTTTTGCTTGTTGGAATATTTGCATTTATGTCAGAAATCATTTCAAAATACAAATCAAACAGACATTAGCCTTCATAATGCGGTGTATGATTGTGTTAGTTTTCATGTGGCTCAGATTAATATATGGAAACATCAAATCATCAGCAAAGCAGAAATATGTGTGCAGAGTGGACACAAACTGCAGATGAAATGGTTAATAATTCAACAAAAATATAACATTGTTTTGAAACAGTGGAGTAAATTGCATACTAATGTTGTCATGTGAAAACCTTGTAACTACAATGTTGTTTTAATATAAGCACCTTCGACTTATGAAGCCTTATCGAAACTTGCTACTTTCAAGACAAACTGTTTTAAACCAGTAGTGATGAAGATGACATACAGTGCAATCTGCATCTGGTTTCCTACACATGACTTGCTTCGAATCTGATGTAGTTTCTTGTTACAGCCGAATTTAGATATTTAAAGTGGCCAACACTATGTTAGTTCCTGCTTGCAGCCTGTTTTATCTGTGAAGCTGACAATTTAAAACACAACTTGATCGAACTCCATTAATTTCAATTTGTACCTGTACCTGCTGTATGTTGTTTCAGGTACCGGTGAAACGATGAAAAACTATATATAGATTGCAATGCTGATAGAGTTTTACAACTCTGGAAAGTTGTCACAGTGGAAATCATTATATCTTCCCCATGGCAATTCAAGACAAACAGTAGAAATACGGTGTGCAGGAGTATGTGCATACACTAACTTGATTGGTCACTGCAATAATAATAAAACTTTATTTATAGAGCACTTATCAAAACAAAGTACAAAGTGCTTCACAACAAGAGAAATAAAATACCACAGTGAATGGCGAAATATAAAGAAATAAAAAACAATAAAATAAACAATAAAATAAACAGCCAGTTCAGGTAAAATCAGGATATGCTTTCCGATAAAAATGCGTTTTCAGGAGACTTAAACAAAGACACTGACTCAGACAACCTAATTTCTTCGGGCAAGTTGTTCCAGAGCCTCGGGGCCCTGATAGCAAAAGCTCTGTCCCCCTTAGTTTTCATCCTGGACTTAGGAACAGACAGGAGACCATTGCCCGAAGATCAAACTACGTGAAGGTTCACAAGGGATTACAAGGTCTAAAATATAGTCTGGAGCCAGGCCATGAAGAGCCTTAAAAGTAATCAACAAGATCTTAAAATCAATCCTAAAACAAAGAGGGAGCCAATGTAAAGAGGCTAAAACAGGTGTTATGTGGACGTACTTCTTGGTCCTGGTTAACAGCCTAGCAGCTGAGTTTTGTACAGTCTACAGTCTGCAATACCTTTCTGGATGGCGCTGCATTGTGTCATGGCAAAAGTTGGGCCAAGTTCAACTTTTTTTGCCCTGCGTTTTTTTTTTTTTTTTGGATCCCTCTGTATTGGCACACCCATTGAGCCAACTGAGTGGTCCCATTCAAATGAATGAGAGGGCGATATTTTTTCATGCAGTGCTGTTGGCTGTCTGAACACGATCTTAAACTCCAAGAGGGGTATCCCTCCTGTCTTTATGGATCACTGACAGATCGTCTGTGCATCTTTTGTAATTAATTTCAGATCTCAATGTATTGACCTGATTCTGATCACATGTTTCTGGATGTCCTTGACAGTTCTGTTACACTTGACTGACTTGACTTGACTTGACTTGACTTATTGTGTGAATCATTCATTCAGTGAAGAGCAAACTGCTCTATGGTCAGACTATGTTCTTTGCATTTGAAGAGAAACTGCTTTATCATTTCTACACTTTGATTGAGTTAGCACTGGTAAAAAAAGGCCTTAAGATACAGTTGATCTGACACTAAAAAGAGGAACAACCTGTTTGCTAACAGTGGCAATGAGATGTCCCAAGACTTCCCAAGTAAAACCACCTAAATGTAAACACCAAGCACCATTTATTGTCCACTAGAGGCCACTATCACAGATATAAGTAAATGAACACAAATGTACATTCCAGATGTATGGAAGTCGAACCCTTTCAAGTTTGTCATTCGCCCCTGTTTACTTACTTTTCAAAATCAGTATCTAAGAGTAGAACTAAGACAACATAGTGTAACAACGAAAAACCAAATAAATCCTAAATACTACCTTCAATAAATTATTTATCGGGAACAACATGTCAGAGTCATATCATCGGTTTAGAAAGGGTTTTCTTTTCATAAGAAGCATTTAAAATTTTAATTCACAGTAGAGAAACATCCCAAAGAACCATTCATGTGTTGACAGGACTATGAATCAGATTTTCTTTGAATCACTTCCGTCAATTTACGCAATCATCCTTAACACAGATGCTTTAGAACTAAGTGCCCTAATCATTTCTCAGTGCATCCCCTGTTGATGTACTGTGGGATCTTTCGGCCTAATGTATTTAGTGCGTTAATTACAGTGCTGCCCGCCTCCCTGTCTTCTGTCGATAGCTCATTCTCTGGTCAACATGTCTGGGAGACAACGACACTGCCTCCCACCTCCAGGCTCTCAAGCTCATAAATCAGCCAGAGAGCATGTGTGTATATATGTGTGTGTGTATGTGTGTGTCTGCATGCATGTTTTTGCTGCAGGGATACTGAAGGGCTTGTTATGTAAGTCATGATCACTGGCTCAGGGGTATATATCTGCCTGCTGAGGAGATGGGCGGTAATAGACCTGTCAGTTGAGTTTTATACAGGAACTACCATGTGCTGCTATGTCCAAATCACTGCCGACTCCAACAAACCCCACAAAGATCAGTCAGTAATTGAAAGGATACCAGTGTGTTACCAGTGTGCAATTTGTGTTACTTAATTGCAAAACATGTAAACTTGACATTTTTGCTGACCATTTTCATTTGCATGTCTACAGTTTTTTTTTTTTTTTGTTTTGATGAACATAATCTAAGCTCAAAGGTCCACCTACTAAAAATTCAGATCTTTCAAGTCAGCCCAGTATCCTGACAAGTTGCAGTAAACTATTCCACACCTGTTGATTTACATCCAGTGACAAGTATTACCTGCCAATGCAGGAAGTAGTGTGCCCTGCATGTAAGGAGGTGAAAAGTAAGGGTGTGGTGATGGGGGTGATAGATAGGCATGTAGCAAAATAACATTATACACAAAACACATAATAATATATGTTTGCCTAAGCCTAACCCTAAACATATCTTAATCATACTGCAGTTGCCATGTGCAGATATTGTAGGAAGACATTTTAAAATCCCTCGCATCAAACATTAAAAAACTTTGTCATTGAACGTCATCTTGGATTTTGTAGAATCAGAAGGCAAAAGTGTCATCACATGACCTAAATGTGAACTTTCAGTCATGTGACAACATAAATCATTCTCAGATGTCAAAAATAAACATCCATGCCGTTGGGATTTTCAATGGTTACTGGCTACTTGTGTAGGTGTGATCAATTACTTATGGCTATCAGAATTATCAAAGATAATCAACTTAACTTGGGGGCACCACTCTTCTTAAAGAAGAGAAATGATAGCCAATTAATTGATCGAGTCTCATAAAATACACTAAAATATCAATTTGGAACTCAGATTAATAATTAAATTAATAACGATAACCAAAATTACCATTGATAGCTAGTAGGTTGAAGGATTTGGAGTTCAACATAGACAAGGTCGGCAAATCTCTTGTGCAACATTAAAGAAGCCAGCATAATTATACACAAGCATTTATTTAAGATAATAAAGCAAAACACACAATATGAAGACTAACTCTGAATGCACTAAACTGCAGAACAAAGGGTGTGTGTATGTGTGTGTGTGCGCGCAGGTCTGGGTGCGCGCCAAAAGGAACGTGTGTATGTTTCTTTGTTCTGCCTCCGTGTATCTCACGTGCACGAGCATGAACCCACGTGGTCAGAAAGAAGTAACATGTGCAGTGGGAGCTTTAAAGTTGCTCTCTGCTGGGTGTGGTTACGGTTGCAATAATAACCTTGCGTTAACCATGGAGAAGATCACAACAATAAAACCTCAAAGAAAACACATCAGTAATGTCACATGTACAAAAGTTAAGTCCTTTGCTTAGCTATATACACTGGAGAGCACTGAGAGGGAGACAGCCACGGCTGTCCGTCGCAGTGAAGAGACAGAACCAATGAGCGCTGACCTTTTTGTTGACCTGGTGACATCCGGGTCACAGGTCAGACTGGCCAATGCTGCGTTCAATGGCTCTCAGGATTGTGGGACAAATGAGAATGCGATCTCCCACAGTTAACAATCACCCAAATGAATGAATTCATCTGTGGAGTCCCAACAATGCATACACAGTTTTAGATTTTTAGCTGTATTTTTCCTACCGTTCTAGGCAGCCATTGGGTTCCATTCATTTCCATATGAAAATCAATTAACATACTTTTGAAACATGCTTGAACTAGTCATGTAATCCATTCCAGTGAACTTCATGCCTGCATTATTTTTTGTCAAAGTTACATTATCTTTTATCATTACTGCCATGTCTTTCTTTTGGCTAGAAATATATTTTAATCGGCACTTCACCTGGAAGAAAACATGAATGCGTTTAGCCCTATTTAGAACATGGGGTTGTGGTGCACATCTGCCGCTTGTGGCCGAAATGAGTATTACAACAACAAACACTTGCCAAAACTGTTTTCACAGATGAAAAAAAAGTAACTTGGCAAAACTTTTTTTTTCACATGTTCTTAAGTCATAAACAGAAAACTATTTAGATCACACTTAGAATATGGATCATCAGAATTTTTTTCTCACTTGCCTCTAAGAACTTCCATAAGTTTAAGTACAGATGGATTTGAAAAATCTCATAATACAATGAAACTTTGACAAAAAGGAAAACAGACTTGATGTTTGTTGTGATGGGTTGGAAAGATGGCCAAAAGTACAAAAACAGGTCCCATCAGGCTTATCACAAGTTTTCTAAATGTTTCATGTTAGACAATTAATAGTGCAAACTAAGAAGATAACCTGAAAGTCAGACACCCAAATCTTGTGCACAAGTTTTTTAGTTTTAAAACTTTCCTGTGGTACACTATACCTGTGCTTCCCAGAAAGTATTTTATTCATGACAAAATGCAAACAAACAGCAACAACTGGATGGAAAAATCCAGAGTGAGACAAGGGCCATGTGGGTGGTGGGTACTGTCAGTGTTTCTCTCTGTGATCATAACTCATTCTCAGGCACAGCTGAGTACATGGGCGTCATCCATACAAAATCCAGCAAAGCCTGCTGTTCTGTTTTTTTTTCTTTTCTGCCATGACCTGGTCTGGCCTTTGAGAGATGTTCTCTCATTTGCCATTTTAGACGGGGAATTTTATGGTGCTCTTCCTTGCTTTGCTTTACAGTAACAAATCGCACCTTTCAGATAGAAAGAATGGCTTACAGGGGAAAATGTTTACAACTGGCAGCAAATTGATTGCTGACAATATACTGTATATCTAGAAAAGCTTTGTCTCCCAAACTTCCATGATGAGGCAGAAAGTTGCAAGTTGTAACAACCCTACTTAATATTCCATAAATAAACAATGCAACATTTACTTGTTTAATATTTTACATGGCTAAGTCTTATTTTCTAGACAAATCAAAAAACTTTAACTTTATTAAAATATTTCACAGACTGTACTACATTCTACATTTCACAGAGGATCCTTCCTCACAAATATAATTTCTTAACTTCTCTTTCTAATCCCATGTCTCTTTTTTTTTACACACCCTCCCTCTCTAGGCTTTCACTCAGGGTTTTCCCTAATGGTAAAGAGCAGCTCCTAATGCACTTAATTTAGGCTACATGAAAAACTGAGCTCAATAGGCTTGTAATCCACATTTTACTCCGAGACTTGAGTTTATAAAGGAAGCCGCTCTAAAAGCCAAGGAAATGTCACAGGGAGTCGGGGAAAAAGTGCAATAGTGCCGGCTGTGTAATGTGGGATCAACTGAGTGGCAGAATGACTGAGCAATTACGTATTTGTTGAAAGCTCATTTCATAGGTCTGTGCCCAACTGAAATAAAAAGTGTGTGTGTGTGTGTGTGTGTGTGTGTGTGTGTGCTCGTCCGTATTTTTGGGTGCATGAAGAGTGTTTCTTGCCTTCTCCCAGACATCTTCTTGGTTCTGTATTCACACACACAAAGACACTTTTTTTATCAACTGATGTTTTCTCTTCTCCGAGAGAGCAAAGAAAACTTCCTCCTTGTCAAAATGTCTTTAAATAAGACTTCTTTTTGACACAAATCTTTGCTAGGACTCATTCCCGTGCTGACAGAATCGTCTTGCCTTATGGGTGGACACTTACACCCTCTTCCTGCGGAGAAAAGTGTGTGTGCGTGTGTGTATAGAAGGACTTAATGTCACTTAAATTGTGTTGTGCTGGGCCAGCAGGCAGGTAATGAGCTCAGGTGAGCGATCTGTCCTCTCTTCAAATATTTCCACTTAGGGAAAAAATGAGAAACAAAACAGAGGACATGTATTGGTGATTGGCAAGCTGTGAGGAGCTTCTATTTTCTCAACATGTTTAGCCTCTCCTCTGTCAACTGCTTTGACAGCAGAGCATGTCAGTGATCCTGTGAAGGGGCCTCTGCGCTTTTCTGCCTTGGCTGATGTCAGGGAGCAGCCAGGGGTCAGCCGTCAGCTCGAGGGGTGGAGTTAACAGAGTGAGGGGGTGGAGCCGGCAGACTGACATGCTTTACTAGCTGTTACTGAATAACATATGTGGTTTTATGAATGAAATAAACAGTGTTCTTTTAATTGTATCATAACATCTATATCTTAATTATTGGTTTGCAATCAAGATAGTTGTGCTGCTTTCATTAGCACTTTAAGGTGCGCTGAAACAGCTGCACTTATTGCCAAGGCACATTCAAGCTGCTACACGTGAGGCAGATGCATGCGTGACTCATCCGTGGGTTATTCAAAGGAAAATATACCACATATTACTTATGATTGTCATAAATAACAAGTGTGAATTACAAATCATAGAGAGAGGTTGACACGAATAGTTTTTGTGGGCAACTTCAGTAAAATTACTCACACTTAGAAGTCCCATAATTCAAAAGGTTATACAATATATGCACTATTTCTGACAAGAGGCAAGTGTGAAGGACATGGCAGAAATAACAATGATAATGTTATAATAATAATGTTGATGTACAATTTGTTTTACAAGATGTAGTTTCAGACATAAAAGCACCTGTTTTGTACATATTGCCACAAAAGATAGAGTAAATCAAATAATAGTGGCTGTTGTTTGCAAATATGTATGTATCATATTGTAATATGAGAGCATGCATTTCAGCACATTTATGCAGCACTTTCAATCCTTTCTCAGCTGCAAACAAAACCTTCTTTATATGGGACATACTCAAGTGAGTCAGTTCCTCTTGACTTGCTGTCATAAGGCATCAGAAACCACAGCTCCATGAAGAGCAAGACCTGCCAGTCTGCCAAAGGTTCATCCCTCTCCACCTGTTGTGGCACTGGTTGCTATAAACATTTGAGTAATTTGAATTGAGTATGCAATACTGTAATGTTTCCTTCAAGATGTTATCTGCCTGCATCTGGCACCGTGCCATGCACTCAGGGTGTATGCACAGGCCGAAACACATACACACTTAGTCACTCACTCTCTCACACACACACACACACACACACACACACACACTCACACACTCACACATGTGTTTGGGGTGGTGGTGGGGTGCAGCTAGGATGAGGAGGTGGTATCTTTGTCCTTGGCCTTGACAAGGTGAGCTCTCTTTGCCCCGAGGACTGACTGCTAAAAACACCATTGCTGGCTAATGAAGCAAAAGGAATAGGCTCTGAGCCATCAGTGAATATAGATCATTTCATAAGCACTTAAAGGTGATGAAACACAAGGGCATGGCAGATGGAAGAGAGATACGTTGGTGTGTTTTATGTCCTAGAATGTGTGTGTGTTAACTGACAAAAAGACAGACAAACTTTATCAGCAGGTGCCAAAAGGAAAGGCAAGTGAAAGAAATACATTCTTTGACAATGCATAACACATCTCGAGACAATACTGCCATTATAATAATTAATTTTCGTCAAATCTCTCTGTGTTAACCCTGTTTACTGTTGCAACTCAGTTCACACGTTTTGTTTACAGACTGACTCAGAAGTGTGATACTGACTCGTGATTTGATCCACTGTTCATTCAATTTTCATTACATTTTTTTTCTGCTTGCTTAATCCTTTTTGTTCATTCATTTTCTCTGTCAGTCCACCTAAACCATCATTGAAGACTTGGGCCTATATCAGTATACACTGGCCAGAAGGAAAGGAAACATCCTGGCCATGTAAATGGTATAAATCATTATTAAAAATACTTTTTACAAATTGTCACTTAATTGGCATGTGGTTAAGGTCACATATTTTCAACCTATAATGTGTTTTTTGTCACCATAGTTCAACCCCTTGTCCTATGATGGACAGCACACTGTTTCTCTAGTCTTTTAAATAGCCTAAATGTAACAAAATTATAAAATTATTATTATTTAGTTGTATATTTATTATTATACAACTAAAAAGCTCTACACTGCAATACAAGAACACTGCTGTTTCTTTTCCATGTCTTCTACATGGATCATCAACTGGTGAGGATACTGACTTTTGCCTGGGACATGTAGCTTTAGCCGGTCTTCTTAGCGTGATATCCAGTGTTGTGCAAGTTCACACTTCACAAGAGCCAGCTCAAAGTTCAGTTGACACAGATTAAAATGAACTGGTTCACATTCATAGTTCACAATTTTAAACTAAATTCACAATACTAAACAATGCACTAGTTCATGTTCATTTCTTCCGGGTTTTTTTTTCCTTTACAAAATGTTTGACTTGGGTGGAGGAACTTTGCGGTTGTTGGCTTGTGGTCTTACCCTGTGTTAATGATTTCTTGTGATCATCATTCACAAGACGGATGCTTCAGCTCAATGTTGTCGTTTCAAAAATCTGTGGCGCTCCAGCTTCTGTGACCCAAAAAACCTGTGAAAGATGCTCACGTTCACGTTCATTAGTTGCAAATGGAAACATTCAGTTCACCATTCACCAAAAGCATAAGCACGTTCAATGAACGGCTCTCTTTGAGCGTGTTTATGCACAACACTGATGATATAATGTACAGTAGCAACAAGTGCATACTGAAGACCCTTTTTAGATGGTTCTCGTTTTAAAATGAGTCAGCTTGAAACATTAAAATGTCAGCTGAAGGCTGTTTTCAATTATCATTATAAACTGCATTATGTGCTGTACGAGAACAAAAAGCTGGACAGTTGTAGGAACAGTAACTGATAGCATTGAGTGTGTTTCACTTTTTTCTTCTTTTCTAAAAAAAGTTAAAAACATAATTGATATTAGCTTAAATCTATAATTCACGTATATACACAAATGACAGAACATTTCATTTTGAGTTACATTCGCATCTAAGATAATTTAAAATCATAGTTTCTGGAAAAAAATCAAATGAGCTAAAAGTAATCATTACTGATGAAGTGGAAAGGGATGATTCTTTTACATTTATATGATAAATAGTACATTCTAGTGTAAATATTTTTGGGAGGAAACGATCAGTTATATCGAGATATTTTGGAACATTTCCCTGTGGGACAGTTATAAAGGAGCTAAAACATAAAAATGTCCAAAGGTCAAATCTCAAACCGACTCGTTTAAAGAAGATCAAAGCATTATCATTAACCCCTCACATCTGTTAAAATGCATAATGGCAATCACTATAAATGTAGTCACAAAATGCATTAGGCAATGATGATGTTTTTCTTTCCTGTGGTGTGGGTGGAAATGATTCAATTTCCATGATAAATAGGGACTAGGTGCTTCCTGATTAGCGACCAAACTGGAGGCGAAAAAAAGGGAAGAAGAGATGAAGAAATGATGAAAATGGCCTTACTATTAGGTTTGGGAATGATAAAGCAAAGGAACAGCCAAGCTTGTTGATCACCAAATGAAAGAACAAGAGAGACGGAAAAAATTTCACTGCACTTTTTTTTCTTCCACCAAAGGAACACGGTAACAGAGCCTCAGGGGGGATTTTCTTTGCAGTTGAGGGGCTTATTTGAATTGGATCTGCTGCTGATTGAAATGAATCGGCCCAATATCACAACTCCTTATAACTCGATCCTGGGGACAGATGGACGAGTCATCTGAGAGGACACTTCCTCTAATCCTCAGTCCTCTCATGTGCTGTGGCATTCTGGGATGTCGGAGAGGAAAGAAAGAGGATGGCAGAGACCGATGACCCTTCGTGCTCTCAAACGTATAAACAGACACATACACACAAACACACACACACACACACACACACACACACACACACACACACACACACACACACACACACACACAAAGATTCATCCAAGAGGCATTTGTGACTCTTGGCTGTGGGGCAAAATGATTTCACGGTGGACAGGAGAATGAGATCAAAAATAACAGAAAGGTGTAGAGGAGAGTGTTTTCTTAGTTTTACTTGTCATCCAGCAGTTGGAGCAGCAGGGTGCTTGTGTCAAAGGTCAGCTTGTCAGACGTAGTTATCTAAACATGGCTTTGACCCTTCCTCACCTTTGACAGGGTCGAATTTCAGTGAGTCTGAAAGAAAATGCTTTTTCTACTTTTGTAGGATGCAATCACTGCTTTCAGTTTAATTCAAAGTGAATGTTCCCTTTGTTTTGTCAGACAGAAGCTTATCAGAATACCATATTTATAATGATCAGAACAAGCATATCTTTCTAGTTAGGAATAGTTTTTGATACTATTAGATTATCTGAGATGCAAAAAGACAACATCACACCTATAATCCTTCTCTTATATTATCGGAGCTAGTAGCACAACTGGACCTTTGTCTTACTGGGGTTTTCAACCTCACAGCTACTCTTCTTTTCTTACACTTCCACTCTACTTCTGACCGACTCTCTCCTCAGCGACTAACCCCCGGTATTTCAATCCCTTCTCTTTCCACTCCCTGCTGTTAAATCACTCTGGTGCTGTCAGCACTACGGTTTCTGGGGCTCACATCCACTCATCCTCGTCAGCAGAGTGGCCACTCTGTGGTAAAGTTATGAGATGAAGTACTGTTGCAAATTTCAGTTATGACTGTAGAGACACTTGAATACATCAGGGGCATCCACTAATGCTGACCTCAAAATATTGAGACAACCTCAAATAACTATTATTTACCATTGTGAGCCATTTTTGTTGCTGTGATTAGTTAATTTTTTTAGAATTTTAAACGTTTCTAACAAAGACATGTAAATAGATTTTGTGGACATGAAGCTCCTTCCCTTCTGTAAGTTTACAGTTTTGAAAAATGTGGCTGTTGTTTTTAGAAATATAGCTGTATGTATATAAACTTGTTCCATTCTATCATGGAGTCATGCAAGTCATAATAACACATACAAAAAAGTTATGTTGTTGTACAGGTGTGTCAGCCTAAAAGTCAGAATTCTAAATGATGTTGTAACATAATGTTTCATTTGTAATGTAACATGTTAAAAGAAATTTAAATGCTGAAATACTGTCAATAGTGATGCATCATTTTAGATGGTATTCAGGATGAGTCAGTAGAAGACAAGACACAATGGGGACTATTGTTCAGGGAAACCTTTGGATGAAAACTAGTGGTTGCTATCTTTATCAACACTGGCTCAAAACACATCTGGTAAATTTCTGTTAGCTTGAGTGGCCATGCACAAAGAAAGCAGTGTTCCGTGTTCACTGACAAAATCTGTGAGACATAAATGATTTACTCAGCCTTTAAAACCAGGGCAGGGCATTGCGCATATGCAACATTAGGCTGGATGACACCAGAGAAAGAATATATCTGTATAGTCACAAACCTGTGGACATTCACTTAAACATGCATGCATTCAATATACATGTGTGCAGACTCTGATGCATGCATTGTTCACATTTATCTATATGCAACAGATCTTCAGTGACTGTTGCATACAGCACGTGTGACATATGAGCTTATGCACACACAAACATGCGCAATTACACAGGTATAATGTAAATTCTCATGCACTACTCACTCAGGGTATTAGGGCTTTGTGGAGCATGTGCACACTTCATTGTAGGTTGCTGTCAGTGTGCGGGGTTACCCAAACAGAACAGCAGCCAAGAGACTCAGTGAATAACGGCTGATACTTCTGTGTTTTCCATTAACTGTCATTCATGACACTCAGCTCTTTCTGCACATTGAGCAAAATTGCTTCACAGTAAGTTTCTCTCCAGATCTGAATACATTTGAATGACATGAAGTGCTTTTTGTTTCTGGCTTTGTTTTGCTTTTAAAATCCTGCACACAGGCTTTGAGTTTGATTTACATGTATGTCTTTATCTACTTTACTCTGAAATGCCTGATGATTCAAAGAATAAATAAAAGTACTATGTTGGGTCTCTTAAGTGTTTTTTTCCAGCAGTTCAATCAGTAAAGATCTCAAGGCTGTTACACTACTCATTTATAAAAGTAGCATTTGGCCTTGAGTTATTGAGAACAAAGGTCTTGCAGACTCCTCTGGCACAGTGCACACATAAATTATTGTTTTCTTAATTGGATTAAAACCTCAAAGTGAGTTTGGAGACCTCCCACGTGCAGACAATGGAAAAACAAGCTGGATCATTGTAGATTTCCATCTCATATGGTCTTCAGTTTCTCAATAGCTATTAGACAAGGATCCTTGTTACAAATTCTTTTTTTATTGAGACAATAAATCTATCATCTCTACAATACGGAAGGGAAAACCTTTTTTTTCTTTTGCTCTCTTCCCCTCGGAAAATATGTTTCATATAAATAAACAATTGGTATCTTCCCCATCATCTTCCGCAATTTTCTTTTCTTTCTCCTCCTCCCCTCTCCTTTGTCCCCAGGTGAAAGGAAATTGTTGGCACATGTACGTGGATTGTTCAGTCAGTCATGATGTGCTAACCTCTCTGACAGTAATCCTGGGTGATCTGTGTGTATGTGTGTATACATAGGTGCATTTGCTATATGTGTGTGTGTTTGTTTGTGTGCATTTGGTTTGGGCACTTGTGTGCTGACAGCAGCCTGGTGGGTGAACATGTCAGCAGAAAGCATCCTTTTCTGTCAGCAGTCATTTGTAACTATTTAGTGACACACACTCAGGAAGTCAAACATATTGCTGAGCGTTTATTAATTTCTCTTTCGACGAGAAGGAAGTACCTGTTTAAAATGACGACCTCAGGTTAATGTTGAAAAAAACAGGAAAATGTTTGCCTTTTTAAAACAGTCTCAAATAACTTACAGAAAATGGCCTAGCTATAAATTATATCAGGGCTGGAAAAATGCTCAAAGAAATGGATAACAGTAAGCCTAAGCCTAAAGTTCCAATTGCTTTTAACCATTCCTTGCCTACACACCTACACTGTGGACTACATGTGATACATTTTATGTGCAGAAACAACAGTAGTGGCTGGTTTGGAATAAATAAAAACAACAAATTTATCTTGTTAAAAATTTCATTAAAAACAGCTGAAATAGTGCACGTGCACTGCAGCATCAAGACTCTAACGTTTATCCAACAGTGTTCTTTTTCTATGACATATTCTGTTTAATTGGTTAGTTACAGTCACTCCAGAGGTCAATAAAATGAACAGCACAGTTATTGCATCTGTGACAGTTCTGAGTGAACATATGCATCCAATAAAGCATTTGATTCCATGGTGATCCACAGCTGGATTTCACTGAAGACAGTGATAATGATAATAGCCCAAAATCAGAGGAAATACTTGTGTATGCCATGTGGAAGATAGATTAAAAAAAAATTGGAATTAATTTATTGCAGCAGTGATTAATATTCCTCTCTGGGAAATGGAAATCATAAATACCTAGAAAGTGAATAAATAACATTGCATGAAAAGAGGAGAATCCTGAAAAATGTGGGTCTTGTGAAATTAGGCTGAAGCTCACTTTTTTGGACCGGAAATGTGGAAATAACATTACACTGCAAACATTTGTTTTGTAGACAAATGTAAACAAAAAGCTTTAAAAATAAAAACTACTTTCAAGTATTCATTCGAGTAATCATCCGATCAAGGTCCAGTATATGTTATATAAAAAGACTTATTTAAAAAAAAAAATGTTGCAAGAGCTTAAACTACCTTTATTTTGACAATGAAAAGTACATGTTTCATTAATATAATTAATGTGAAGAATGTGTGATACTCTACATCTAAAAGTGATTATGCACAGTTTATGCATATTTACAAAGATTTAAATCTAAAAACTTGTTACTGAGTGAAAAAAAGTAAACTCCAACAGTAGCAACACTACTACCGCAGTTGTTTTTACAACCAAAGACCTGAATATGGATTTTGGATGTAGACTAAAACAAATTAAAAAAAGACAGACATGGATGAAAAAACAAACCCGTGCCTGTTTTTTGGAGGGCCAGTATAGACATATTCAGCTCTCACACACCAGCAAAGGTTTCCACTTGCTCATCTGAAGAACCCAATCCTCCCTGAATTACAGGGAGATTAGGGCTGGATTACGCTGCCTCTGAGAATCCCAGCCAGAGAGCAGCTATTATATCCATCAGAGGAGACAGTGGGCCGCACCTGTTCCCGCACAGCCGTGTGGAGGGGGACAGTTCAGGCCCAATTTAGGATATATTCTGGATACTTTAAAAAAACAAAACAAAAATTAAGGAGAATTTATAAGATGAAATTCTATATTGTTTTAACCTTTCTTATTTCTTCTCCAAAGGAGCAATTTCACTTTAAAGCACCATATGTGAAATGTGTTTTGCATTTTATAACATTACTTCATACCCTGGCAAAATACGTCTCCAAGAGTACATGAATGTGTGTATAGCCCAGGAGGTTCTTTATTGTCCCTGCAAGCACTTTACAACCAGCCGTGTGTGCAGTAATTCATTTAAATGCAATTATCTTGAAAAAGTAGATCATAAAAAAAGGCAATTTAAAGAAAACGGTGTCAAGAAAAGTTAATAAAAATGGGAGTTATTTACATGGATAACTGTGCAAATGACTGCTAATGCTGTGGTAATGGAAGCGAGGCGGGAGTGAGCGCTCACAATTAACTACCCCTCTTAAAAGTGCTGCCGACTTGCAGGTGGAACATGCAAAGCCCTATTAATGTGTGCATCTTGAGGAAATAAAATATGAAAAGTCACTGTTTGCTTGAATTACTTGATCTTATAACATATTACGACACATTTGGAGCATTTTTATGCAGTTGACATAATGCTGTGTAAAACAAAATATAGTCCAGTGGACATGCATTATTGTACCACTGAGTGAAATTACGGGAATGATAAATTAAGATTTGAGATTAATTCATAAAACAATTCTTAAAGTATCAAAAGGGACATTTGCCAATCACACCCCACTGCTTTCCCAGGTGCACAATGCATGTTACTCAACCTTAGAATGACTGCACCTAACTCCAAAGATGTATTTATATGGACAGTGACAGCCCTTTAGTCATGCCAAGATTGATTGAGCAAGCATGTAATGGTTTAGCATTAATGCATTGTGGTTGAATCAGTGAGCCCTATAGTCGTTCAGAGCGATGCTGTGTTTTTTACTGTTTTGATAAGAAGAAATAAAAGGATACAAAACAGTTACTTCAGTGTTAAAGCTCTTGTAAAAATAACAAATTACAAGGGATATGTTAACTGAAATACTGCAATTACCTCAAACCAAACAGCTGCTGTAATACAAGTGCATTTGTAATACGTGTACAGTACTCGGTGGTGTTTTCAACTGTGATGGTCTGACTGCAGACAGACAAACACTTGTTCTTCACCAGGAACATGTAACTAGTCATACTGTCCCCAAGCACAACAATTGCTATTGGGCAATAAATAAGATGGTAACAGTACATTAGGAAAACAACCTGCAGTTACCAAGGAACTGCCAAACAAACAGAGCGGAGAAAAGAAGTGGCTGGGTGTAAATCAGCCTGAAGGGACAAGGGCCCAGTCACTGAAGCACAGAGAGCCCGTTTCACAAGGGAGGCCCAGCCAAGTATCATCCTGCGTGAAATACCAGCAACACACACACAATACAACTAATCGTTTACCTTTTTCCTTTCTCTCTTGTTATCCATCCATCTCTGTCTCTTTATTCCAATGAAACCGGGCAGGAAGTGCAGATACATTTTTGAAATATTAGTTCTTTTATGTTTCAGTTAAAGCTCTTTGGTCAACATTTGTTGTTTTTAAATGTGCTATATAAATAAATTGACTTAAATTAGTTGCTTAATTGCTTTTTTCTCACGCTGTTTTTTCAGTAAATATTTTGCGGGTGTAAACTCGCAAAGATTTGCACTGCAAAGTTTATGATGAGTCTATGCTCTAATGAATGAGTGAATACAGTTCTCCTGTTAAATATAGTCACCCATAATCAGTTTCTACAGCAGCTCTCTTCTGATAATGACCTTTTTTTCAAGAAATGTGACAGCTTCAAATTAGCCTGTCATATTGCAACCATACATTTTAATTACTGCCCCATTTCACTTTGGCACGTGGAAGGTCAACAGTTTAATTTGACCTCTTGAAGCTAAATATATGCTTTTCAAATTTGGGAAGAGCCACGCAGCAGCATATGTGAACCTTACGTGATACGTCAACTTTCAGCTCTCAGCATGTAATCTTCTTTCCGCTTAAGTTGCTCCAGCAGATGACAGACGAGTTAAAAGGGTAAAGTGAACTGAATGTGAGATGTAGGTATCTGCTCTTAACCGTGGCCTCTCAGTATCACTGCTCGACTGAGGTGATACTTGCTCTCCGGTTTCGACGCAGTTCCACTCGACCGGGTAGACTGGGGACATTCCTTGAATGAACAGGGCACACTTAAACACACTTGCACACACCCCTGTCACATGCTTAATTCATACCCACAGGGACAGCAGTATCTCATAATGTGTTTCTCTTCTCGACATGTTAAGCTGAGGAATGTGCGTGAAAAGACGGCGAAGGCCTCGGTGAGGCTTAGTAGCCTGTTTTTCAGCACCTCTGGATCATCTCACTGTGACAGGCATACATTAATGACCATACCCACACTTCTTGCAACATTTGTAGTGCAGCGCTGAAGATTTCACTGTTCATTGGTTCTCCACGAGCAGCCCACTCTTACAGCAGTAGAAGAACAGTTTGCATGAAAGGATATATTCAATTGCTTTACTAGATATTTCACAAAATGCATTTGAAGGAGGAAAAATCATTTTACACTGACCCTGACCTGATATCTTATCAGCGTATGACACACATTCACAAAGTTGAGTACCAGATAAAAGTTCAAGGAAGTAAAGTCTCAAATTACAAAGAAAAACATGATTACAGTCATTATAAAATATCCTCACAAATAGCATGTGCTATTTATAGGCAGGGTAGACATAGATTTTATCAAGGCTGACATACAGGAAGCTTTACAGAAAAAGGGCAGGTATCAATGCCAGATGTTTAATTTTACTGTTTTGGTTAAAGGACATAAACAGAGAGGAGTGCTGCTAGTTGCTTTTCTTGGTCACCTTATAGCTCCTAACCTCATGCAGGCTGGATGTTGTCAACCCAGCTGCTGGCAACATCACTCTGCACCAGCGGCATGGTGCCGTGCTGTGAAGTGAGCTAATGGGCCCCGTGTTACTTCATCGCACTTCCAAGTGTTGCTCCATTTAAGAGAAGCCGGAATGACTGCAGAGGCACTAATAAAGCCATTCAAAAGAGAGAGCGTCCCTGGAGATTTCATGGCTCTACTTGTGAATTGTTGACAAGTCTTTCCGAAAGGCCCAGGTGTATCCTTCAAATGGAACTTTCACTCCTCAGCCGCTCATTTAGATACTCTGCAAGGCCCTTAAAGTGACTTTTGCAGATGCAATAGCTCAACTGAGCACAGCAACTTCAAGTGTAGATTGTTTGTTACCAATTTGTTGAATTGTCTGCTGTATTATATTGTTTAAAAAGACAATTTTTCAAATCTCCAAATGCTGCGTTGTGTTTCATCAGATTTGAAAGGAACACTGCGTGCTGTATTGGCTTTAATCATCTAAATGCATGAGGTTATTTTACTTACAAATGAAAAACTGCAAAAACAGTAATATAGACGTTGGAGAATTACAGCCTCTTGTGGTACAATGGTAATCTGAAAGCAGAGAGCTCAGCAAAAAATATGTATGTTGCAGTGCAGTGAAATTGTTTGGTGGTACTACTGTTTTTGCCTCCAGGTGTGCCCCCCACAGTTCTACATGAGGAGACATGTGTCTGTGGACCTGGGACAAATTCTTTAAGCACCAGAAACGGCAACATTAATGTGGGGATTCATGGGGATGGAGACACCTGTCTGGGTGTAATGTGATATTTATTTTTTCTACAAGAACAGGAGCATCAATCATCCCCAGTTGAGGAGATGCGTGTTGTATGTGAAATGTCATAAGGCCCATGCATAAAACCCTTCGTCACAACACCCTGCAAACTCCTTGCAGCCTGCTTTTGCAGCTTGAGTTTTGCCTGCGAGGCATTCTGTGTCTATAAATTAAATAGCAGTTACACAACTGGTTGACAAAGCACAAAGTTTGTGCATCTGCATGAGGCTTGACATTTTGGCATGGCTGTCAACACATAAGGCACGAGCATAGCTGACTGTGTGAACAGTGGTCTCTGGAGAAAGAGAGAGAGATGCATTGCTTCTAATAGTATATAGAGCTTTGCTTCACAATACACACAAAATCATAGCTTAAAAAAAACTTCAACAGTTATTGATTTTTTTTCATCGCCTGTCTACATTTAACAGTAGCCACTCACTGCTGTTACAGTAATTCATCACATGTCTATAAAGATTATCAAAGCGTTACAAGGAAACAATGCTATCTTGATTTTGGATGCAGCACCTTAAGGCAATCTATCATGAAGTATAAACTGTTTTCCAAGTGCTCGATCAAACAGGTGAGATCATTGCATTGGCATTGACCCTCAGGACTTTATCGCCAGGTGAATTAGAGGTTGTCTTTATTTTACAAGAGGGGTATGCTGTTTCTTTCCACTGCTCAATGTTATTTTCCCCTGTCACTGTGATGCCAATTTTCCCAATGAATTCACAGGATCAGATTCTTACCTATCAATACATGTCAATCATTTTTATTTCCCCTGAAAACTGACAAATAGGCAAAAAGATGGAGGGAAATTTCAGAGGTGTTGCTAAGAAGCAATGCATGAGAATCATAACAAAAAGTTAATTTCAACCTGCTTTCACCTTCAGGCATCAGCCAAGGTCTCACTTGACAAGTTAAGAGGACTCACAAATATGAACTGTGCAATATGCTGTGTTGGAAAAAAAATCAAAGTCCTGTCCAAACAATGAATAATATTTGCCTTGTGCAAATGTACATAGTTGAGATTAACTAGAACCTTCTGACAGCTGTGTATACAGTATTAAAGGATAATGCTTAGTACAGTAAGTTTGATGAACCCATTGTGGACAGATTGATGCTTGGACATCATACTGTGCAAACAGAGTACAGTAAAGACTTAGAATCAATCAACAGGTACATTAATCATGTAGCTTTATCATATGATGGTGGTAATAGCAAATGTTGTTGGAGAATGAGGAATTTACAGTGTTAAAAGTTCAGAGCTCAGTCATGACATCACCTAAAAAGGTTTTATTGTAATGTGTTTATTCACATTATATTTTTGTCTCTGCTCATGCTGTTATAATAAGAATGTACATTGACAATCATCAGATATAAGTAAAGTGTAACGAGTAGAATTAAAGACGCACACTTTCACCTTTGCTGGGTAGCTCAAAAATGCAATGTTGTATGATTCTGAAGAGCATTATTAGTTTTATTATATTTTGGAGAAAAAGTTAGTGGAAAACCTCAATTCACAGGGTTTCCAGTGGTTTTCAGGGGCTTCTACTCCACTACATTTAAGGGGGAAATATAGTACTTGTAACTCTGACAGCTGTATTCACCGGTTACTTGCTGCATATGCATTTTGCAGTATACTGAGCACTTTTACTTTTGGTAAGTACATTTTCCGGATAATACTGCTGTACGTTTAGCTACACTAATTCCAGCAAAATTTTAAATGCAGGACTTTTACTTGTAATGTTATTTTTTGGTAAGTTAGTTGGTTAGTTATTGTGTCATGCCCAGCCCACATGGAGTTATACGACACATGAATGAATCTGCAAATCTATGTACCAACCCATTATATCAGTCATTTTAGTCTTGAAGGATAATTGTACAAATGAATAATGAAAAACTCATTATTTAATATTTTGTCATGTTTTTGGCAACCGAAAGTTGCCAAAGAGTAACAACCAACACAGGGATTAGAAAACATTAATTACTTCAGTAGTTGATGCAAAGTCAAAGTCAGTGTCAACCTTGGCAACACAAAATTATTTGATTGCAAGTTGCTCTCAGCTTAGTAAGAATTTACAAGGTAGCATGCTTGACGAACAATAAAACTTTTGGATTATAGAAAATCTTAGGGAACTTCAAAGCGCCACAGCTTTGTTTCCCTCAGTCCTACTCCTAAGAGTTCGGTTAAGTTCAAGCAAAGACATCTACAGTATCTGCCTCGGGGCAAAGGGTTCAAGGAAAAGGAAGCAAGAAAAGCAGCTATTCATAACAGTTAAAAAACAGAGCCCTTCCTCCAGGCCTTAGCCGCTGATAGACTTATGCCCATTGACTGATAAGGAAGACGGCATCTTTCAGCGTGCATTCTCCTGCAGGGCTTACTTAGAGAGACATACAATTCACCATTCAGCAGAGAATCTGGTGTTACACACGTCCATCTGTCTCTCAAGTGGCATACATGAGGTGAGCAGTGGCATAAATAAAAGATAACCTGTCAACCTTTGCAAGGAGGACTGACAAACTGTCAGCAACAGGGGGCAAACGCGGTGGCCATCAGGCAATGAAATGTATAAAAGTTGTAAGAAAAACTGTAAGAAAAGAGAAAGAAAGACAGAGAGAAGGAAAGTATGTTGGCAGACAGCCAAGTGCTGTCTGGCAAACATCCAGTTGGAATGATGTAATAGTGGGTTAAGTTGTTTAGCGAGCTACAGGAGTTGGAGAGAAGCTTTTTTATTTTTGGGGTGACTTTGTAGCAGGTGAAACATAATCGCTGGATTAATTTCCCATTTATCCCTCAAAAGGGGGGACAGAGCCTCGAGACACTCTGAGGAGGTGGTGGGCCATTAGAACGCTCTCTTTCTCCCTGTTTTTCCTTTTTGGTTGTTCCAGTTTCTCCATTTTTGACTGTTGTCCAGCATCCACACAGTCACAGAGAGAAACTCCAGTCAGTTGGTGTGTTCAAGACATATTGTCCTCGTCACTCACACACACACTTGAGCCTTGAAAAACAAGCATCAAACTCAGTGACAAAAGTGGGGAAAAATACAGATTCTAAAATGACTAATCAGTCAGAAGTTGCCAGAACCTTGCTGCGTTGTCTTGAATTCAGTCTCACCTCATACACATACAGTACTAACATTGCCATACCCTATACTACCACAAAGGGGCATTGCATTGTGTGTACTAGTGCACCCTTTTAAAACAAAGCAAAACAAAAACATTTCAAAAACATGATTACTCGTTTTGTCAATGAATCAATAAACATGTCGATCATTAATTCATTCAATCAACCAATCTATCATCTAATCAATAAATCAATCCACAGGTTACAAATAATAACAATTTTTATGTGACACACGCAAACAGTTTTTATCTTTGACCTTTAAATGACAACATTTCTTGCAGGTGCATGCAGAGGTAACCTGCTGAGGAAATGAAAATTTGGCTTTTTAATTAGATTTAATGTGGGAATTACAAGAGTAAAAACCTCCACCGTGTGTTTTTGGCCTTGTAATTTTAAGAATTACAATGCTTAGATAATGCATCCGGCTCTGTCACGAAAGCTGGTCAACGTCGGTTTGAACAGGGTATATTTACACCAACCCTGAATTACACAGTACACATTAAATGAGTCACACTGCTGAAATGGAACTGTTTATACAGCAACCGAGAACACATTGTCTGATTGCAGGGTTTGAGCACACCGGGAAACTCAGAATGAGCCAACTCTTTTATATCTTTGCAAGTGGAACGGTGTTATTGTAAAGATAAATAACCACAAATTGCTTTACTGTGTGATAAAGGTTTCATATCCCCACAAAACACAAATATATGTCTGTTTACAATTAAAAAAATAAACAAAATGATTATTGATAAATCTGTGAACAGAATCAGGGAACATTTATGAATCAGGCTGTGGTCTATAAGATCAATGAGTTTGACTATTTGCTTGCATTTTCTTTTCTGTTATTATGAGTTGGTTTTTGACAGCAGGTTATGAATTAATTAAGCTACTGTACACAAGAAAATCAAATGAGAATTTAATTGAACCTTCATCAACTGATGTTAAGCATTCTACAATTTATACTAGAAGTGTAAATACTAATATGACAATGAATTAATTGATATTGACTTTCCTCATGCTCATCCTGCTTTGACATTTTTAATGGTTTGACTACTGGTCAGCAGATTCAGTAGTCTAGATGTTGTATTAAATCAAAGAGTTGTGATACAACGCAAATAGCATTGCTGCAACTGACAATAAGGGATTGTTTTGAATAACCTCCCAAACAGCCCTCAAGTGACTGCTCTGTCAAATACCAACTCTGTAAAGTCAATCTCCTTCTGACTCAATGATAGTCCTAGTCAGTGTGTTACCAAACAGTCAAAGTTACTAGGGAAACATTTAAAATGACGGCATGCAAGATTGAATAAGAAACAGGATTTAATGTCAACGGACAGAGGTGCCAGGTAGCCCAATATTACTTGTTGGTTGGAGTCTCCGCAGTATTTAAAGCCACTGATATTAATGGTGGTAGAGGGAAACATTATCCTTAAGTCCTGTGGTTGAATTGAGCACAGAGACTAGAGGTCTGCCAATACATATACAGCTAACCCAGTCTAATATCCAAATTACATTATGGCACACTCAATAAGATCGAGGGCTATTATTGGTCACAGGAGAGGACATAGGCACATTTGCGGAGAATGGTTTCATTTATGAAGCAGGTCGTAAAAAGTTTGGTTTGGTCGGTGGTGCAGCAGGGTACTTAAAATATCTGAACAGGGGGACATGTCATTGCTGTAATAGCATTAAGTTAGCCCTTTAATCTGCATTGAAGTATGTTTACTTTTCAATTATGTTGAAGTAATGGGCTTCAATAGATCACAGTTGGATATTTAAAATATACAGTACTGAGTCTTGGATTATTTCAGAAAAATATATTGAACAGACCTCTGACAGCTTGAGTGTGGACCTGTAAAATGAGTGGAAAGAAAGAAAGAAAGAAAGAAAGAAAGAAAGAAAGAAAGAAAGAAAGAAAGAAAGAAAGAAAGAAAGAACGTTTAAAAAGGACTAACAAGTTAAATGACAGTCCATCATATTTCTTTGCTGACATTTGAACAGTTTGCTTGGCCTCAGTATTCAGAGAATATATTTCTGTCTATTTTTCCTGGTGATGGTGAGGCTTTACAACTTTTCTCCAATGGGCCCGATTGGTCACTTTTACAATCTCAGACAGAGATTTTTGTTCTCTCCAACAACAACAGAGACAGTCAAAATGCACTCGTATTTCAGTTGGACAGAACTTAACTACAAGTAAAAGTATTTATGATCTCAAACACTAAGCCATGGCCATTATGCTGAATAAAACAGAAGGCTTATTTAAATTGCAATTTTCAGTTTGAGTTAGAATTTATTTAATAGTTGTTGATTTCTTCCTTAATAAAACACAGTTATCATTATTGAAGTTCAGGTCATCAGGCGCCTAATACTCTAATATTTTGAAATCCTCAATGACGTCAAAACATCCTGGACACCCGCTCTGAAAGCTCAACTTCTATTTCAAATGAGCATAACATGAGAGACAGCAATAGACCTCTCCTTTCATATTAAAGTCCTTTTTTTCCCTTTACAGCGAAGCCAGGGTTTGCAGCGTATTAAGCCATTTTGCTTCACTGTCATTTAGCAATTACGCGTCTGTTGAGGGGAAATAGGAAGGAAATCCTTGTGAAGGAGATGAAAGGCCGGCTCTGCATCAGAGGGACTGAGCTGAAACCCAGGACTTACGTTAGCCGTGGTGGTCTCTTTTCTTCTCACTCATTTTCTCTCATCCCTCCCTCTCACACTCTCACTTTCTCTCAACAATGTTTGCCAGAAGTGGATCCCCCCCTCCAACCCCCTCCCATCTCCTGGCTCTCTCTTGCAGCCCTCTCAGTGGACTATCAGAAAGTGGCCACCTTTGAGCATGGCACTGAGCTGCTGTGATCTAACAGCTATAAAATGCCAAATAAAACTTATGGACAGCCATTGCCAGAGAGCAGAAGTCTATACAACACAATGGATCATTGTTATGGAATGGATGATGTCATGACTGTGCCGTGCTCAGTGCTGCTCTTCTTCATTTTTTTTTAAAGAGAAAAAATATTATTATTATATCTGTATGTATCCTTGATGATGTCATGTCTCATTCATTAAAGCTTTACACAAATATGTGACTGTTGAAGAGATTGGTTAAAAATTATGATTAGAAAAACATTGATTAAAATGTGCTACTTGGTTTGATATGTTAAATAAATATGTTACAAAACATTCACAAATTACCTTTGAAGAGTGCAGTGAAGAGTTATTACCACTCATATGTATGCTATGATGTTATATTGTAATGTTTATTTAAAGTCACAAAAAGCTTAAAGCTCAAAACACAATATTGGAACCTGCCATCACTCCCAAATTGATTGATGGGTCTTTAAATACACAGTCAACATTTTACAAGAACTCATTAAAGTTTTCACATCAGTTTATTTGAAAACATTTTAGTAAAATGTCCTAATGCTCTATGTCTGAAACACACAAATTGTTAATTTTCTATTTATAACCCGTGTTAATATGCCCATACCTTTAAAGTCAGTAGTAGTACAATATGAACTACTACTACTGCAATCCTGCACTTAAAGATACCTTTACAGATGAATAAGAACAATTAAATAATTGCATACTTCCCTACCAGCATTATCACTACAGCAAATCATGGTAGTCTTCTTGTCACTGCTTATTTTGCAAGCTAAGTAATAACTTGATATGTTGCCCTGATATGGCTAGAAACTATGTGTGCATAATAATTCACCCGTAGCATCACCGGGCAGGTAATAATTAAGTAGATCAGCCATAAATCTTTCCTATGAACTTCATGTTAGAAGCATCTCGCAACAGAGGTGAAAAGGTTTCCTCTTTCTGTTGAATGCTATAAATTACATTAGAGAAGTATACGTTATGTGAAGCTTCATGTCTCAATGCTGAATGAAATATACATGCATTTATTATGCACAAGTTTGATACAAGAGAATAGTTTGAATTTCAAGAGACATTACAGAGAGCTGATGTTGTGTGCATGAAAACATTTATATATTTCCAATATTCAACATTTGCTTTAAAAATTCAGAAAAAATAAGACTTCATTAACTGTGGTGCAGACACAATGTCTGTCACAGTCAACGTCTGTGTGCTTTTTTGGCAGTAACTTTATGGAACCCCCCCCCACCCTTTGTGTGTGTGTGTGTGTGTGTGTGTGTGTAACCAAAGAACACAGACTTTGGCCACAGCAGCACATGCACACAGGCTTGTTCTCGCTCCCTCATCCCCCTGTGCCATCCCCAGTGGTCCCCGACGTTCGACCCACAAGCCCACCAGGAGGACCAGCCGAGCCGTCCACCCTTCAGCCATCCTGCGCTCCGTCACCCTGGCGTCGCATGACATTCTTTCCCACAGGCAGCCACATAGTTCCTGCGTCTCCTCATGCGAGGGGGCCTGGGACCCTGCAACAGGCGGGGGGCACTTCAAAGACCGGCCGGCCCACAGCTGCAGCCTGTCGCTCCAGCAGCCAGCTCCAGTTTGTAATCATTATTAAAGGCTTGACCTCGGAGGCATCTCTGCCGCTGTTCACACCCCCTTCCCACCCCTGATAACGCTGCACGGGGCTCCTCTCAAGGCGACTCCAGTTACCCATCAGTTGAGTGGACTGAAAGGGATGTGGCGGAGGCATTGTTTCATGCTGTTGTGATGGTCGAGTTGAGGCATTACTGGTTTCTTTCATCGACCCTTTTTATTGGACCTCTTCATAAGGCACCTGTATTGCATCAGTGCAAGCGATGCGTCAGGGGCTGATGACAATGCCTTGCTGGAGTCTTAACAAGTCTGCTCCTAATAAAACAGTGAAATATGGTTTAAATGGATATGAACGTCACAGCTTAGTCCACTGAATGTGATTTATATGTCACTATATTGCCCATGCAAAACACTTTCACCTGAAGTCATGTAGTCTCATATTCAAACTTCAATCCTGATATAACACAGATATAAGAGAATAGTGTCAGTGGAGTGGAATAGTCCCTACTGTTCCTTGTGCAGTTTCACAGTTTTAGAACTGAATATTGATATCTTTTAACAAATCAAAATAAGCCAAATCACTGCAATGCAGTAAAACCGGAGTCCACATCATTTCTGAAAGACATTGATTTGTGAAATTATTTTCCCCCACTGGAAGTTTCTTTTTCATTTAATGATGATTTCTGGGCTCAATATTAGACTAAATGACTTCACATCAATATTTTTACAGTGTGGGTTCAAAGGGCACTGTGCACGCACTGTGTACCAGGTCACAGCCAACTTTAATGAAACAATTCTGGCAATTACTAATACTTTGGGTTACAGCCATACATTCAAGAACATGCTGCTTCAATTGAGTTTTTTGTGCACCTGTGGAAGACACTTAACAACTGACCCTGTGGTCCTGGTTTGCCCTCTTGCACTGGTTGAAGGTTCGAGGAGGTGTTATTAGCTCGTTAGTCCTGGTGTGCTGATGGGAGGAGGAATTTATCCATGCAATACATAGCCTATATCAGTGCTTGAAACGTCAGACCTGCTCCCTAATTCAATGAGACAAAAATGTATTGGTTGATGCCTGCCCGCAGCAGCTTTATTGGCATTTTTGTCATTTCAAAAGCTTGTTGATTAGTAGTTACGTTGGTCACCACCAATAAAAAGGTTTAAGCAATGAAGAAAGTCGCGACAACTAAAGGGCAACATTTTATGGCACATACCCTCATCACTCAACAGCCCCATGTTCACCAGCTGGATCTGTTGAGCAAATATAGATTGTAAACAACACTGTAAAAAATCACTTGTCCATATCTGCTATTACACAAGTCATCTGCACTGATAACAATCATCAGAAGCACAATACTCTTATGCTTCTGTAATTCTAAAAATCCACAGCCAGATGTTAATGTGCCAACAGCCAGGATGTCCTCGTTTCCGTTTCTCATTAATTCCTCATGCCCTTTATTGATGTAATGCTCTTGAGTCACTCCAAAACAAGAACAACAGCAGGTGTCCAATACTGACAGGCCTGCAAAATGAGTAGGAGGACTCTTTACCAGGTGTGCTGCATTGGTAACAAACATGGAGCATGATAACCCTTCATTAAAGATTCCACACTCTGTCTGGCATCCAGTTGAAGCAAGCGTTTGACCTGAAACTATCTATCTCTACATAGTAATAAATCCTCACAATAACTCATTGGTTTTATTGGGGCTTTATATTGTCCTACAGATGGTTGGGTGTTTTCAAAACTGACATTCTCTGAAGCTAACGCTGACTTCATGGCTCCGTTATACATGCAGTAAATTTTCCATGACACCGTTGTGTCAACTAAACAGGCAGTAGAAAAACACATTGTTAATTACACAGTTGTATACAGAGAGAAAGGGTATAAAAATATCTTTTACCATCACTTCATTCACAAACTTAGGATCATGACATTACTAATGCACAATTGGCAGACATACGTTATCCTATGTGGGCCCATAGAGCTGAGTTGTGCTCCACGAAGCTTTTTTAATGGAATATTGAATGTCAAGTCATCCATCATCAAGAGATTACAGAGGAAAATTGTATGCTGTGAACGCTTGTGCTTAAACCACATAAAGGATGGCTCTTTATGACTGAACTCTTAATCCTGACCACCTTTGACCTCCTGGTATATTTAAAAAACACTTTGACCTTAGACAAAACTTTAAAATGCTAATCTGTCTTTTTCTCAAGCAATTCCAAAATATTGTGTTTAAATAATCTGCATAATGAGAGGCATAAAACTGCATCCAGTGACACATTTTGTCTGGAATCATTCTTGCACCCTGTGCTAAAACCACTTCATCAAGAATGCTATAAAATTTTGCTCCATTTCCATGGATACAACCACAACACTGCAATGTCTCAGTAACAATTCCCCTGATGCCATTAAAAAATTTATAATCATCTTGTGGGACAGAATTATTTTGTTAACAGAGATGAAGGAAGGATACTACAATGAAAAGTGCAAGCAGAGATGACACATTCAGCTGTGTTTACACTAAATCCTGCTGTATCAATAATCATATTTATTACTAGATCTTATCTGCTAGGAGATACAGTATTTATTTTTTGTGTGTGGAGATGTGTGTGAATAATATGAAACCTGTTCTAGACTTCCATGACTGATGATTTATGTCGTGTTGCACCATGTCTGCACAAACACGGCTTACAAAAGCCTATTGAAGCCCAGTAACAAAACTCTAAAACAATGGAACATCCTAATACATAACGTCTCAGACACAGAAACCCCCTATTATGTTACATGTCAGACATTTAGTGTTTGTTTTTATTTTAACAGTTGGCATGCTAAAAAAGCCACTATAAATCACTATTTAATTATCAAAACAGATATGATAAAAGGATGTGGCGGTGATCTAATGCACCATCCACTATCTCAGTTATTTTGTATCATTGCAGTAAAGACACTACATGCTCAGTCAGAGTTTAGTTGACAGCACCGTAGCTGTACTCAGGGTGTGTGGCTAAGTGTTGGTGAGTGGAATCATTCCAAAGCTCAAAGGCTGACAGCTCCAAACAGATGGAAAAGCCTGTCCCATGCAGCCTGCTCTCTTTGTCCACCATTCCCCTTTTGTTTTGTTGATTTGTTTATTTTTGGTTTCTATACAATCAAGAGCCTCTTGAGCTCAGAGTGTGGAGAGGCCTAGACATAATATGACGGCAGCAATGGATGAGAGGGACAGCATGGGACAGGACCCCCCAGGCGTGCTGCAGGGGGCCTGCTAAAGCAGGATGCCAGGAATGGCTCAGAGGTCCCAGCGGCACGAGCCTCCAACACTTAACAAGCGCCTTGCAGTTGTCCCTAGCCTTGACCCGTCTCGTCTTAAGACACATATGGAGCTTAGACAGGAGAGAGCCTCAGGGACACGATCAATTACACTCTGTCATATTATAAGAATATCTCCATTAAGAACATTTTATAACAGATTTTCCATTACATAGTGTGGTGGAAGTTTTGACGCGTAGTGAAAGTTGTCATTTATGCTTTCAGACATTTGCTGTCAATTCATTCGATGTGGACGGAATCAGCAAGTCACCTTGACTTGAATTGTTTGAAAAGTGAATTGTATACTGAACTGGTTAGAAGCAATAAATGGTATATAACAAAAGATTTAAAAAACTCTGGTCAGACAAATAGTGACTGCACTGTGACCTCAGGAGATGTGCAGAACACTGACAACACACATATTAACACTGTCCTCCAGTTTTGATTCTGCCCTTTTTATCTTGCTGTCTCTTCCCTTGAGAAAGTCTAGGGATTTCTGACAGGCAAGCCAGTAGATGTCTCAGCTCAGGGCTTCCTGTTACAAGACCATAACAGACTTCGCTTGGTGAGTAACAAGGACACATTCCCTGGCTCCTTCCATGTCCAGTGGGAGGCTGTGGATCATGTACGGGAATCAGTAATGTAGGCTGCTGGCTGGGTAGAAAGTCAGGAGCAAGAAAATGGTTGCTTGTCAAGTCTTTGTCTCAAAAAAACAAAACAAAACAGAAAGACTTCGGTGGTATTGCGGTCATATTCAGCACAATCCTTTGAGTTGTACATAAAACAAAGCTTGCTATTCACCTGCACTGTGCACATTGTGTAACACTGATACAGTCAAAAGGAATGCAAAGTAAACGAGAGATGACTAATACTGCTGTTTTTATTTTAAAATGTTTTAAAAGCTATAAAACATTGAGCTGACTCAAGCCCAGGCCTGACAGGCATACGGTCTTATAAATATTTCCACATTAATAGTTAAAAGAAGAAGAGACATGCTATGCTAATGTTTTTATTACCTTAGCTTTATGAACTGCCAAAATCATCAAAAGGTGTTATTTTCTGAGCTGAGAGGGTTGCTGTAGGTGAAATTAGGTAATCTAAAAATAGTACAAAATGATAAAAAAAAATAGAAAGTTTACAATTGCTGGACAGAAAACTGGATAAAAGTCACAAGCCACGCATGACAAACTAACAGCTGTCTGTTCAGCTGAGGTCAAGGACTTGAAGTTTAAGTATGTTACATGCTTTAAAACAAACATTTTCCATAGCCATTAAAAAACAAATCCTATTAACCTATGTTGTTGACATGGATGTCTTTATATCTAAATGCCCACTACATTGCTGTTTCTAAAAGCTGAACCATTAAGAATCAACACTCCACATACCAGGCAGTTAATGTGGTGGAAATTTGCCAAGTGTGGATTCCATGCAAACTGAGCTGCCCTGTCCTCTGTTGGCCTGGGAATACACAAAATGCCTCACATGCATTAAGTGACACTGAATTGTGCTTTGGAAAACGTGGCTTTTAATGTTTCCCTAATTGGGGGGCATTAATCAATTGTGCTCCATCAGCAGAGGCTAAGAGGGCCTGTAAGCATCTGCCCACCACACAGCTCTCTGACCCAAGACCAGCTGGCTCTCAACCCACGCTCTGCTGCAAGAAATCACTTTTGACTCCATCCATCAAAGCTACATTAATATTCTGTCTTAAGCAGCCCACTACTTGGACTACATTCATGGTCTTAATTACCTTAGGCCCTGCCAGAAGAAGGTGACCGCAGAGAGCAAAGTAACTGTATCAGCTCTCCCTCTCTGTCAGTTACCATACATTTATACTCCATCAGGGACTAGTGACTCTTTCAGGCTTGTCCGCTTTGGCTCGTACATACCGCACACAAAGGACGCAGGGGTATCAGAAATCGGGGACAATGGCAACAACTGCACATCTAATTTAGCTCCTTGTTTATCACAAGTTTGTAATCAGATCCACCGCACAATGCAGGGGAGCACAATGGAATGGTGATCAGGGAGCTATTGTTTTTCAAGCTAATTAGCCTCTGGCCATACCTCTGAATCCTCTGAGGTGTACAATCCCGGAGTTAAATGTGGCTAAAAGTGGCATACATCCCTGGTACCATTAAAACGAGCCTTACAAGTCAATGGTATTTGGGGATGTGTTATATGACGGCCTAGTTATCTGCTCATTACATTGCTCTGTTGAACATAGCCTAGTACTTTGGGAGCCCGGTAACCACACAACAGTTGTTTTTGCTCTAATGTGGTCCATTTATCTGTTGTGCTGCCAACTTGCATTGTCTTGCCCACAATTGACACGACAACTAAGCTAAAGAGATTATGTGGCAAACTGGGTAGTGTTAACTGTGACGACATTTAACTTTTCCATCACAATATGTTGGAAAACAGTTTTGTCGTGTATTATTTTAAAATGGATACATTTAATCTTCAGATGTTATTTATCATTCTAAAGAAACATACATTTCCAATTATTTCTGCAATAATAGAATAAGAATCCTTAAAAAATACTAGTTAGTGTGGTAATTTGACAACAGTGAGGCATAATTATTCTTAAGGCAGTATACAGCTGCCCATTTATTAACCAGCTCAGTGCATCTCCCCGATTGGTTTTAACTGTTGATTCAAACATTCAGCACTCAGGGTGGGAACTGTTACAGCCAGAGAAAGCAAGAGTTCCATACCAGCCGTGTGGAAACAACCTCTGACCTTAAAGCATTAGCCCCTGACCTGCAACAGGTGGAGACAGTGTCTCTTCAACCAGTTGGACCAAGTGTCAGGGGCTCTCTAGCATCTACTCTCAGCTCTTAAGACAAATATTATCATTTTGCTGAGGACTACTCAGACAAACATGGTGTAGACTACATGTGAGGTCTAATAGCACATGTTATTGCGGGTGTAAATGCTGTGTCTGGGACTAGAAGGGGTCTAGGTTAGGTGACCGAATGTGGAAAACAAACCAAACACCTGTTTTGCACTTACAACTCTCCACAATACTGGGGATCCAATGAGAAGGAGGGTGCAGAGATAAAGGAGAATTTATTATAACTTCTCAGGGACGGTCACCCAAGAATAGTGTGTCGCGTGAAGCACGTAGATATGACGTAATGCGAATCATTTTAGTCTGTGAAAACACAATGTGTGCATGACAGTACTGTAATAATATTATATGGATGACTGAAATTCCCATCTAAATCAGTTAATGACATATTTGACTTGCAGGTGTTTTTAAATCTGCAAAATGTTGCATTTGAAATTCAGATTAGTTTTAGCCAATACACTCTAATGTCAAAAACTCCAGACTGTTTTTGGAAAAGTGTGTAAAATGAGAAGCAACAACATTCTTTAATGTAAAATCCAGAAATTCTTTTTCAGTTTTAACAATTATTCCTTTCAAAATCTTTCTGGCTTTGCATCTGTCAGACACCATGCTGTTTTAGAGCTTATAGTTATTAGTAATGGGGCAAGGAGGCACAGAGTGGTCTGTTGGCTTTGAACCAAATGGACAATCTTTGATCTGCAACTGTGTAGTTCTTGGGGCCAGGCGGCTTCATGAGCCTATTGAGAGGAAGAGGCAGGCAAAGCTTCCCCAAAAGGTGTCGGCAATCTCCCTCTGGTCTGTCCTCATCACTGGGAGAATGCACACAAGTGGTCCTCAGAGACTCTCCCTGACGTGGCTCTCAATGGCAAACGAGTTTTAATGGAGAGGTCAGGGAGAGTTCCTGACCAACGGGGCCAAGAGCCAGGTGGCACATCACAGCGTCCCTATGTGCAGCTATCCCCAGAATGCGACACAGTGGCGTCGGCAAGTTTGCCTCTGATCAACAAGGGGAGGGCTGGGCGTGATAGCATCGCCAAATGCTGAGGGGACTGTGGCACAGGCCCGCTGTGCCAACTCTTGGTCAGGCCATTCTGTTTTCTTGTCTGGAATGAGCTAAACTGGAGAACATTTTTCATCAAATTGGCAAACAAAAATAATGGTATCGACAACAGACATGATCTTGTCCTGTCCTGGTTGTCTTTTCTGTTTGTAAAAATTAGGTAAAAAAAAAAAGACCTTGGTTTAAGTTAAAAGAGAATTCAAATACAATTGTTGTGAAAATTGGAATGGTATTCTCATTTTTAAACCACCCACACCCAGACCATGTTTTTGTGCTATGTAGGATTTATTTTGTGCAGATTAAAATCTTTACGCAGATACCTTCATCAATTGGACACCCCTATTAAAATATTGTCCTGTGATCTTGTGGTCACTTACTTAGTCTGTTCAGGGGTGCCATGTTGTGCAGCAATACAATGCTTGAAGAGGATGTAAAGGTAACTTTAATTAAATGGTTATTTTATAAAAAAAAATATAGCAACTTCTGAAAAGAAATGTATTTATTCATTATTGAATATGAGGGTGAAGGGTGCATTCGGTGCTTTGAGGTTTCTGAGGCAATGTTTGTCTAAACTGACTGCTCTAAAACATTCAGTGATGAGGGTGAAGTATCCCTTCGCCAGAGCACTGTTAACACATAATGCTGTAAGTATCAGCACCTATCATGGTAATAATAACATGTTTCAGGAAGTTTGTTGCAAAATAGCGGCTGCTTTTATTTTTCACAGCCTCAATTTACACACCAGCTCAGGCAGGCTTATTTTTGCTTCATGTCTCAGTTGTTACATGAAAGTTCACATTTGTGTTTGAGGAATTTGTAATTTACATTCTATTTCCATAAAACAAACACAATTTTACTTTGCTTTTCGAGCCAGCTCAAGTTGAGACATCTTGAACAGAGATGTCAATATGACATGAAACAAACATTTGTACACGTTTCTGTGGCTGTTGTCAGTTAGGAGTGATTCAGTAATGCCATCTACTGGCTGTATATTGTTTCACTCCTTTTGAAGAACAGAGCATACAGACCAATGGAAAACAAATGAACTGATAGTTTAATGTGCCTAATTAAGATTCACCTGTCCACAGAACAGACATTGTCTTACACAATAGAGACTTTTTGTGTCCCTCTTCCAGTCATTTATCTTCACTTTAATGGAGCTCAGTCCCTACTGGAGAGGAGGACAAAGACTAATTAGGCTGCATAGGGCCCACAAAGTAGCTCTGTCATCTAGTGGCCATTGAAGAGAACAAACAGTCCCTTGCCACTCTCAGCTGTTCAGAGATATTAGAAAAACATTTTGAAACACCAGCTGTCTTGTGGTTTTCAGTGCACAATCCTCTAAAACCACAAGCCTTGCAGTATAGCTGCATATTTGTCTGCCTCAAGTCAGAAGATAATGTAACCAGAGCCTATTATTATGTAGGGCCCAATAAAAAGCTTTGAGGACGAGTGTCCACTTTTATATGCAACCAAATCGCCTGTTAATGACCTGTTAATAAAACCAGTTTATTCGAATTCAAAGCATAAAGACCTCTTCTCAGCACCTTTTACCCCAACTAAAGCAGCACATACTCACTGAAACTTTAAATTAGGTGTAATGTCATGTCTTCAGCTAGGGGCTAAAGCACTATTGGGTAGCTTAATTTGCAGTCACCATGCAAATGTGTTCACTGGATGCATTTACACATGGAATAAAGAAATGTTTGCACAGATCCTTATTTTAAATTTCTCTCTAAACAGTCCTGTAATTAAAGATAAAATAGCCTTGGCAAGAAGAGGAGTCATGCCACATATTTACTATCCTCATAAGGAATCACACTTTGTCCAAAAAAATCATCTGAAGTATCTTTTTAACATAACATGCACCGCAATTGAAAACCAAGTTGAGTGCTCTTCATTTCTTCTCTTTGTCAATACCTCCAATTAAAGCACATGCCAAACACTTATTTATCTTTCATATTCTGCCATCAAATCTTCAAACACTGACTGCATGTATCCCTGCCAAAATGTAAATCTGTATACATTATCACTGTGAATTACAGGATGCAGTAAAAATGGCAGAACATTCCGATCTTCACTCTGGAATAATCATTAGTGAAAAAGACAGCGCTGGGTACACAACACTATCTGGTTTCCATTGAGTGAACATTTGTAATTTGCACACCTGCAATGTTTAATTAGCAATGCACACCTCCCTACGGGTTAATTCTGTTATTTATCTATTCTGAGGTGGGATGTTAATTTGCACATTGTGTAGATGTAAAATAAACTGTTGTGTTTGTAATCCCCTGAGACTGGGCTGTAATCCTCAGAAACTAGGCATCACCCAGACCACAGAAATGCAGCATTATAGCTCTTTAAGGCAATACATTCCTCATTTATTTCAATCTGGAATCTCTAGTAATTAATTATCTGAAGACAGCTCCTCCAATTTTATTTACTTAAAGTATTCACTGTAGTTTAATAGAGGCAGCATATACTGTTATTTTATAAATACTCTGGTTCCAATATTGCTCCCTTTGTAGTCCCTGCGCAGGTACAATAAAAAACAATTAATGACAAAATCCACAAAACAGGCTGAATAAGAACAGGGTTACACACCTTATTGTCTTTTAGCCACAGTTTGTGGCATGTTTTAGATTCCTACATATACTGCAAACGTGTATTCTGTGTGAGCTGCACTACTTGAAAAAGCTAACTGCCCAAAAGCAGCCCTCCTCCAAGGAATTATACAATCACTCTGGCAACAGACGCAGTAAGCTACTTCTGCTATCAGTGGTTTTCTGCTTAACAAAAGCAGCACTAGGGAGGTGAAGCTCAGCCATGTGCAGTAAGATCAAGACAGGCATCACTGGATTTAAGTAAGTTGTCCTAGCAAAGTAATTTCTGTTTTTTTAGGTCAGTTGCAGCAGTGGAAGCTATTGGGAATCCTTTCATTCACCTTAGAGTTACATAGTGTTTGGAAGAAATGGACATTTACAAATTGCAGATTTCCTATCTCATTTACAGGAGAACCCCCTGTACAATACGCTTTTTACATGGATGTGTGCCAAGACACTGATGATGTGTTTTAATGAAAAGAGGGAAATATTGATACATATGCACTTAAACAGTCTCTCATGTATCCCCCTCCATCCCCAACCCGCCAAAAAGAACAATTATGATGGATTTACATATGCCACCAGGAGCTTTAGGGGACTGACCTCAGTGTTGCAATGCATGCAGAATACACTCTGCCAACAGACAGTAAGTGACAGTGAGCAGCTTGACTTTTGATCCCTGATCAGCATCTTGTTGTGATAATTTGCCTTTCAATTTGCATGCTCAAATGAGCTCCAGCACGCATTGGGGTTAAGGGAAACTCAGTATGAAATTATCAGCTATAGAAAGCACATGGGAACACTTGCCCTACCTACTACATCTTTGCTCAGTCAAGTGGGTTTCTCTGCAACTGTAGTGCAATAAAAAGCCTGACCTTGATCATCTCCTCAGAAGTTCAGATAAAGAGAAGATCAAATGCAAGCAGCAAGGGTTTACTCTCCTTGCCTCCTTCCACTGAAGCTGACAGGTACTGAATTATGATGTAGAAAAACACAATATGAAATGAGGTCCATTTGTCATTACTAATTGATATCAATGTCTAAATATTTATATATTTTTTGTCACATATGGCCTTTCTTTAGAAAGTTCTCACATCAAGGGAAGTGACAACACTCATTTCCAACCAGTGGTCCCACGAGGTGAATGAAAGGCTTTAACAATGACATTGGATAATAATATCTAAAATAAGTATCATTTAACTCTTTGATTTTAAGTTACAAGGGGATAGTTGGTTTCCAAATACCTGCATAGTTGGCAACTGACTTCTTACAAGTTTAAGTTAGTGACTAAATCTTCTGGGACAAAGACAAGGTCTAGTCCAAACAGCAGGGGCTGTGGACACCAGCTAGCAATACAGGGATAATGGCAAGATACAGGTACCAGTACCGATTCCTACTACCCCTGCAGTGTTTCTTGGCACTGCAGGGGCACAGTTACTCTAAACCCTAAAAGACGATACTTCCTTTTCTCTATCATTTATCACAATAAACTGGTCTGGAACAATGAGGTTTTTCTCTGTTGCTCCAACAGATGGAGCTAGTGCTGTACTGCAGAGCTCTGCTGAGCTTTGCTGTTTGAAAGCTTCTTCCCAGATGGTCAAAGTGAACACAAAAGCTTGTGTGTATTCTTGTCTTGTAATACCTCCCCATTCCTTTTAATCTACATTACCATCACGTTAACTGTGTGCATCAAAGCAAAGCCTTGCCATGTCGCCAGCTTTAAGCTCATTAGTGTGAAAAGACATATCCTGTACAAATGTGTAAATATTTTGTTTGTAGTTGAAGCACAAATTAGTTGTATGTTTTAAATGTTGCAGAATACAACATTTATAGCGGAACATGATGACAGTAAATTCTAGATATTTTTAGTTCTTGTGCTAATGGAAATGAAATGATGGCAAATTAGCTGCGTTCAGCTTGCTCTGTTTCTTTACATTATACAATATGTCTGCGGTTTTAAGTGATTTCTGATGACATTTATGTTATTTTGTTCAAATCTTGCACTGACTCACATTCTCTGTCAGGCAGAAGAGACAGAGAGAGCGCACACACACACACACACACACGCACAGGCTTACATAAACAAAATCCACCACACTCACATGGGCACACACCACTTTAAAGAGAGCACACATCTTACCCTCTGGTAAAAAGACCTTTAATACTTTAAATTAAATACTACTCATTTTTATATTGGGATTGTTAGTCTGCTGACTTGTCTCTCTATATATACCGTTTAATGCACTTACTTCATATATTGAATTCAATTCAGTTTTATTTATATAGCGCCAATTCTCAACAAGTTATCTCATTGCACTTTTCCTATAGAGCAGGTCTAGACCGTACTCTTTATAATATTATTTACAGAGACCCAACAAATCCCACCATATACAGCACATGCACATATGCACTTGGATAAAATCTGTTTATATGACAGTGCTGGCAGCTGGGTATTGACCACGCCAGAATAATACACTAAATATAGTTGTCATTAAGCAACTCGACAACTCGACATTTTATCCCTTTAGTTTATTTACTTCTCATAAAGAAATATAAACTTTACTGAATTTTCACAGACTAAATGTGTCTCAGTCGTCCAATATCTAATAAATAAATAGATATCTGGGTAACACCCAGATAACATTAAAGGAGTGTCTATGAAAAGCTGGTGAAATCACAGCTAAAACTAAAATGCAAGTGTGTATATCTGTTTGTGTATGCATAAAGTGTTATGGTGACCTTGAGCAATTTGTGACATATGAGAAGCGTTTATTATGGCTGTGCACATAGTGAGTTCTGTTTAGTCTTTATTGGGTGATAATGAATGACATCCTCTGTTTTCCAATTGTAGTGTAGTTGAAAAAGGAATCTATGAAGTCTGTATTTGCTCGTGCTATGCATATTTTTTTTTCATAAGGAAACAAACAAGCCGAAGAAGCCTTGTGACAAACGTACAAAGACTGACTTTGGTGATTTTCTCTACGGTGTTATCTGATGCAAAATGTGATGTGCTTTGTTTTGCAATTGGCACATTTGCCTGCACAGCGAGAGGACGAAGCCTTCAGAATCTGATTGAAAAGATTTGTTTTCTGCGCTTTTCAATTACCTCTTACTTGACGAAGGTGCCCATCTCCCACACAGTGTGCCAATCCAAGGATGGAGAGAAAAATAACGACATTGGAGATGGGAAAAAATGCTTGTTGACACAAAATCAGAGATGGCATGCTTCATACTGTGCGTTCATGACATTCTTGAGACAATCATGGCAATGTTCAATGTTCAAAACTCCTTGATGGAGGCTGACTAAAGTGACTGTTGTCCTTATGTTTGCACAAGCAAGCATTGGCACTATTGCTCAGAGTTTAACCCAGTTTCTTAAACGAGTGCAAAAGCAAAACTCCCTGTTGTACTTCCCCCACTTGCAATCGGAGGCAAAAACTTGGTCTATTTTGCATGTATGGCCTCGATAAGAAACAGATACTAAATGTGTCCTTGAAGTGAAGGAATATGGATAGCAGAGGCTACTGATGTAGCCATTGATATGCACAGCAGTGTTTTTTTTTTGTCTTCCCACACCAGAGACCTCAACTTCTTTTATAATGAACCGCCCACCTCAATCAATGAGTTAATTAACATATTCTCGACTTGCTCGGAGGAGTGTTGACGAAACTTAACACCAATCTTCAGCTGCAGTCAGTTACCCTGTGGAATGAAGACAGTTCCCAAGGTCGACCTAATCAGACAGCTGATTCAAATTATATTCTTCCTAAAGGGCTCTAAAGCAGCAACAGTAGAGACAGTTCACATCAATGAACTTTTAAAGAGAGAAAATATGCTGCTTTTACACACTCCTGTCCTGTTTGTCGAACTAAGCTGTGCTCTGGTACTTGATTCTCCTAAAATGTCACGGTGGAAATCACGCACAGCTTTGTTTAGTTTGCAACAAAATGTTCGTCCTCTCAGACGAGCTCCTCTGAGTACTATGCAGTGCAGACTTATTCTATTTTTCAGTGGGGCTTGCAGAAATTGTTACATTATACTTTATTTGCAGGAGTGAAATCAAGGGAATCAGTTACCAATCATGCTTTGAAGTGCTTCTCAGCCTCGGCTGCTTTCTTGCCAGCACCTGTGCCATGCTGCCCTCTGTCAGACTGAATTGCTCTTTTCTCTTAATAACATCGTTGACGAGTTCTTTCTCTTCCTCTCACTCTCTTTTCTCTCTCTTGCTTTCTATCAACCTGTCACTAATGCTTACCCTTTAGGAGGGGTTTCTTTGCATCATCTGACAACCCTCTCAGTGTTCGAGAGTAAGAGAGGTATAAGGGAGAATCATAGGCTTACACTTGCCCTGACAAGCATTCAAATGAAGTATTTATGATGAAATGTTGTAATATCTGAGGGTTTTTCTCAGCCTAAGGGAAAACAGATTTTAGGGTCAGGGTTTGGGTTAGATGTTGAGTATTTCACTTGCTTCTTAAATTTTTTGATTTTTTATATAAACATTTAAAAAAAATGCCTTTTTGTGTTTAGTTCTATCTTGCTGAGAAACATATCTTCCACTTCTGTGAGATAGGTCTGTAAGTCTGTATAAAACTACATCAAAACTGAAAGCTTATTTGTCTGTTGTTCATACAAACAACGTCTGTCTTTTAGACTGCTGTGACAACTGACAGCTGGTTCCTGAAAAAAAGGGTTGAATCAGTGTGTGAAACATGGACCCTATACTGTGTGCAAAATATAGACTAGAGCTAATTTAAGATATCTTGTCAGTCATCTAACATTCAAATGATCTGTTTGTTAGCATATGTTATCTCCTGATTCTGGAATTGTTAACAACACTGATTGTAACATCAATGCCATTGTAAACTTGGTTGCACTTTAGATTAAGTAATATAGCATTAACAGAATGTAGGAATGTTTACAGGCCAAAAAATGGATGCAATGTGTATCGTTCCTATACTTTTCTTCTTCACAGGGGAACTCCTCCCTGATAGAGTAGCCACAACACCAGTGAATGTAGTTTTTGAAGGCCAGATGTCAGTAAGAGCTGGAAAAGATTTCAAGGTGAAGCACCACAATGAGCAAACAGTGCAGGAATTTTGCAACTTTTCAGCTGAACATAAAACCAACCAATTTTGTGTCCCCTTAAACTCTATAAAGCTCTATCTGTGCTTCACCTAAAACTTCCCAAAGCCATGGAAGAATATCTTCTCAAAGTGGATACCAACTTTGCTGTGACTTAATTTTACATTATTATCAAATATTAAAGATGGACAGATTATGAAAGCTTTATTACAAGAACTTTGAAATTAGTATGGCAGAATTTTGGGAAGTTTTATGAGTGGCTACAGATTGGAAAGTGTGCTGTGATGTTTAATGTTCATGCTATCAAGGAGGTGTGTGGAGAGCCGTGAAAGCTCTGGGCCATGTCATAAAAATGCCAAGGCTGAAACACTCTCAGTGAGTAGAAAAATAAAAACCTGTGTTCACCGTAAGCCACAGGCCTTCAACAAATACCTTATACCTTACCTTTATGAAACTATTAATCTTCTGTTTTTGTTGAGATTGTGTCAGAAAAGGTGTTCATGAAACCCTACCATAATTTTTGAAACCATAGTTGGAAGTTGTTTGTAATATGTTGAAATGTGCAGTAGTTTGTCCTCCCAAGATAATTCAATCAAATAAAATGCCACAAACTATAGCCTCAAAGATTACCAAAACTCCTGTCTTATTGCTTTATTGATTTATTAAAACAACTTGGTACTCTGTCAGCACCTAAAGGAGAGTCAGCACTAGCTTGCTTTGTATCATTCCCTTCCTCTTGTCCTTTTTTTTTTGGAGCTCCATGGACTCACCTACAGGCTCAGCGCAGCCTCAGGTTCAACTGGCAGCCTCACTGATCCTCTTCCTCATAATTGTTGCAGCGCGGGATTAGTTAAGATAAGCCTCCCACCTCAAATTTCCCTTCTGTGAGGGAAGTGCCCTGATACCCACTGTTCAATCCGTACTAGCTGGGTGACAGTGACTTTTCTCATCATCACATATCACACCTCCACTCCTCACCCTGTTTTTTTTCAGTTCACAATTTTAAACATGCTGACAAGCAGGGGCAGAACAAGTCACTGGAGTAATTTAAGTATTCAAGTGTAAGAGTTGGAGTAAGACGTAAGTGAAGGAGGGGGTACAAGCACAGTGTGTGGGCATTTCCACAGCAGGTTGGTATTGGTCAAAGGAGATTAGTAGGTAATTACACATCATTAAATGTCATTGGTCATTTATAAAGTTAATTTGACAACAGGGGATGAAGTAATCACAATACACAGTTGCGATACTAGACTCAGGGGGCCCCCAGAAAAAGAAACCCATCAAGAAAGGAATGCTCGTTTCATTGTGCTGCGTTGACGGTTACACCTATAACTTTCTATAATAACTAATATTGTATGTCATTGTAATTGACAGTAGCTGACTGTCAGTCTTCTTCTTCTTGTTATGCATTTCCGGCAGGCTAGAAGCCTTGCGGCACATTACTGCCTCTCGCAGGTCAGTCCAATCAGTGAGTTGTGTCTGTCACTAAGTTAGGTAGGCAAGCCCTGTTTTCTCCTGATTCTCCTACCGTTCATAGAAGGGGCCCCACTTAGGAGGTATTTGAGGCAGCGGCGGTGCACTGTATAGTGCCTTTATGGGAGGCTTAAGGGGGTTTATAGTTGTCATTGCAAAATGTGTCAATAAGAGTGGCCGTCAGGGGTCCCTTTTTCCAAAATTTTTGCCTGGTTTGCCTCTCCTGATGGTGCGCCTCTATTAAAGCAACACGCTAATGTAACCCAAACACAATGGCAACTGAAATAATAATTCATCGTGCATCAAGTAACATCTTAATGGTTACACAGAACATGTCTGCTTCTTATGACTTATCTTATAACCTTAAATTTGATTTAACTGTATATTGTTGAACATTTAGAAAACATTTTATGCTGTGAGTCACAGCATTAATGTGTAATAATGTGTAATCTGCAAATGGTTTTTGATTTTTCATATTTTACTAATCTCAGACAGCTAAGGATTTAATCACATCACAAAAAATAATACAAATAGTCAGTATGTGATAGAAGCCATTCTTTATGTAGCTAAACACACTATACCATTAGCTGACTACTTGTTAGCTGAGTATAATCAAGCAAAGTCAAACCTGACATAACTTTATGTCAGGTTTTGCTCATTTACACCCAGAGTGCAGTTGACCTACAGTATAAATATTCACAGGCTGCCAAAGGAAATACTGCTGGGATGATGACCTCTGATAGAAACTCCAACATGCCAGTGTTTCTAAATGTTCTGGAGACATCCTTTTCTGCTTCAAATAAGCAAGAATAACTGCGTGGCATTAGTGATGCTTGGCTTACAGTGGAGTTGCCTGACCTTTGAACCAATCAAATACTTGGAAGACTGTTTGAAAAAAGGCAAAGTTAGCTGCTGGGTTTTTTTTCAGTCACCACAGAGACTCAAGGAATTCTGCTGTTTGCTTTTGTGCTTACCTCAACCTGAATTGGCTCTATCCAGATATCAGTTTGGTTCGAAAACAATTGCACGACTAGTAGCTAGTCGCAGTAGTGGATAGGTAGAAGTTATCGGCACTCATAGGTTGCAATAGCACAGCTGTCTGTGTTGACTGTAGGTACTGTGTATTGACCTTTTGCAATAATAGAGAAGTGCGCCTACGTTTTAGCAAATATCTGACCAGCTTTCTAATCTAATATACAGCATGACTGCCAGAGCTGGAAGTAAATAAGAGACTTTCTTCTACAGCAGTTTGACAAACACCGGGCACTATTTACATAGCAAAGCTAATTAGATTAATTTTCTTTGTTCCATTTCCGTTTTTCAAAAGGTCAACAAAGGTTCTTTGTTCTGCTTTGCCCTGGCGGCAGAAAGGTATGTTACATCATGCCCTGTGGACTGAGGTTGGTGGACAGCAGCTCAATCCTCCAGCTATTCGGCCACTTGCTCAAGCAATATGGCTGCATTTATGTGTGTTATCTAGACAGGAGGTGATAATATCACATTTGTATATGACACCACATAAGTTTAATGCTGTGCCTTGGCAGTAAATATCCATGGGATTTAGCATAGTCTACAGCTTAATGGTTGGTATGGGTCACCAAGGTAAGCTTTTAGCACTGGAACTGACAGGCAGGATGAGCTTAATGGACTGGGATTTCTTCTAAAGCAAAGTGCGCAGACGGAGGAGCAAGACTGGGCCCTGGCTGATTGGCCATGACCCGAGGAATAACACAGTGTCAAGGAGGCTGCTATGTCTTGCTGATGACTCAACTGAGAGCAAGAGCTAGAGAGGTTTCCACTCCCGATTCCCATGCTGAAGGTCCATCATCAACATCAACACCGACTCAGTTCTGTGAGAAGCAAGTACTTAATGAGGCATGAAAGGTAATTAGCAGTGACAGAAGCCTCAACTACACATACTGTCGTCTTTTTACTGATATTGCCCTCTTATCTCCTACCCTTTTCCACCCCTCTCGTCTTTTTTATATCATTTCATCTTTTCTCCCTTTTCTTACCTGCTCTCCTTCATGCCAAACAGATACAGCAACTTTCTGAGCAGACACTGAAACAGTAAACACAACTGATAAAGAGACAGCAAATAAAGAGACAGACAGAAAGACAGAAAGTCATCCAATAAAACAGGCGGATGAATGATGGACAGGGCCTGCACTTACTACAGATGATTAACTGCAGAACACAGATATTTTTTCCAGGTCCCACTCAGTCAAGGTGAACGCCAAGACATGAGGAAACTTGAAGCAATCTGGCCCCCAGCAGGTGAAAATGTGAAAGCTGTCTTCCATCTGATCGATGTTAACACATACAATTTGTCATTTAGTGCAAAACAAGCCCGTTGTTCACTGCTATGAGAGGGTGAAAGAACATTTTGTGACTTGCTCGGGCTTTAAAACTAAATATTTATTGGAAGTTACCTTAAAAGTCACAGTACACAACTTTTCACCTTGAGGCAAGAAGCATATTCCTGCTCTACTCCCCTTCACTTGGTAAAGTTCACCTCCAAACACTTGCCACTCATCCTGATGAGCTGTCTAAGTTGAAATGGCATGTAGCCTGAGGCTGAGGTAACTTGTAAATATAAAGCCACTGCAGTTGTAGAAGTAAGAGATTACAGGTACAGAATAGAGAAAGGAATGCCATGTTTACCTCTGTTTTCATTTTTATCCGGTTTGTTCTTTCATTTTTTTACTGCTTTCTACTGAATGAAAGAAAGATTTGTTTTTCAGAAACTTGAATAGGCAGCCAGGCTTTCAGAATAAAGACAACCTCCCCCAAAATTACATTTATGGGTATTTTATTTGGCAGCAAAAATTGATTTTGTATTTTACAGTTCACCACACAACCATGTACCTGTTTTCATTTTGAAGCTGGAGTTAGTTTTTATTAAAAACGTCTCAAGGCAGCAGTAATTGGCAGGGGTGAATGTGGCTAAAAACGTCTTCTGCACATGGATGCTTTTCTGTCCTGCTCAGGTACTGTAACAGGAGACGTGGTCTAAACTACAAAGCTGGTTAGTCACGTGGATGGATGGGCAGAGGTTGAGGAATGCTGGGGATTGACTTTAAGGAGTGGAGGTGGTGAAAGGTGCTTGAAGTCAGGACTGGCTTAAAGTGGTGATCCAAAGTAAGCCAGTGGACTGGCCTTGTCCAGTGCTCATTCTTGCTTCTATAACAATCCGGCTATCGATTCTGTGTTTCCTAATGAGTTCTTTTGGGCCGTGTGGGATTTCTGTCTGGCGATCTTCCATTCACTGTCTTTTCTTGATGAGAGTGTGGTGCTTTTTATCCTCACTTTATTCATTAGTTTTCTTTTAACTCTTCCGCACATAAACTTCTTTAGTGAAGTTATTTGCTCATAAGCTAATATATAATAATTTATCTGTCAGGCAGGATTTTGTTTTTGAGGAAAAAAATAGTCTCACTCTCTACCACATTCAAATTACCATTACTGTTACTTGCTACCCTCTTACTCTATTGTGTTTAACATTTTTTTCCCCTGAATTATTATTATTACTATTATTATTATACACGGTTTTCTAAAATCTCTGAAAACAGAAACAACAGATAGAAAACACATACACAAAAATACCCCTCACAAATCTCCACACATTACAAAGTGAAACTTGTGTTCAAAACTATGTTGCCTTCACAAAATTTGATGTTGCTTGCAATAATATGACATCATATGACTACCAATATCATTCTAGGCATTTTTAGTATGTGCTTTTCTGCACTTATGTGTGAAACTTCATTTGCATGTAAGCTTACATACCACTGTGCATTTCATATTTGGAAGGCTGCACTGATATCATATCCAGTGTTGGTAATGGCTCAGTAAGAGAAACTTTATCCTAGTAAGTACTGTTTCATTTTTTACACCTCGAATTTAAATGATAAGGATAACTATATTCTGTATTTTTCTTATTATCAACTAATCTAATAAAACGACCAACACCAACAATGAATTAATCCTACTTATAAGTATTGCCTATGTAGCCCAAGTCTGTTATATCTTATATTCCTTTATGCCATAAAGCTCCATTGCTGTCCAAAAACTATTACACTGTTGAGTAAATACTCACTAGAGCTGTGATTCCTAAGGTGGGGGTAGGGACCCCTCCATGGGTCATGATATAAAAGCACTATTTACTCCTCTTTGATTAATGTTTGTTAAAGTGCCCAGCTATTTAAGGAACTAAAAACAAAAACAAAAAAATAGAAAAGTATTTAACTGTGACCTGTTATTTAAGATTTTCATCTTCACTAGGAACCTACATACAACATGTATACTTAAAATATTAAGTATACATGTTGACCCTATTGTTCAGGTATATTGTAATTCATTTCTAATGTCTCCCAGATAAAGCCATGTATAATTATTGTAGTCAGTTCTGGAGTTGGGCATGTACTGTATATGCACCGTATACATATTATATTATTATAGGCACATTATCTATGAATAATTCATCAAATTGTCCGCTAGCTCCATTGTAAAATTCCCAGGACACTGCCCTGATTCAGTGTAGACTTTTTACTTTAGGGCACATCAGTACACAAAGGATTTGGATAACCTACACCCTTTCTTCTATCTGTCTGTCTGTCTCGCTTCATGGCAGGGGCCAAGGGTTACATCAGTGGTCAGGGATTCCTGTTGTGCAGTCCATCTATCCATACATACATGCTTACACTTTGCAGGTACATATGTGTTTATTTTTATCCACCTGTCTTCAAGTACCATTTCTCCTCCTCCTCACCTCCTCAAACTACGATTTTTCTATGCACCATTCCGGTGCAGTACAGACGATTTCTGCTCCCTTGACTTACTGTCTCTGAAACACAGCACCGTGTGACATCTTATGACATCTTCTGTGCCTCTAGTTTGTGTCAGCATGGCAGAGGACACGAGTCAATGCACAAGCCTTGACCACTGAACTGTAAAGTCTGTGGGAACTCCTGTGGGGACAGCGCTGGAGGGGCTTGAGCAAGAACCCAGGGATGAGCTATCAACCCGATCAGCTGGCTATACCTGATATTTTGACAGCTTAAGGTGATCGGCATCACCTTTATGTAAATGAGACACAGGTAGGAGATGAGGTTGACAAGACCAGTCACTGTGATTGAATTTTCCAAAATGGATCTCAGTTATTTCAATAAAGTCAATTCTATTGTAAGTCAATAACTGCATGTTGAAAATTTTAAACTGAGAGCTGGATTTAAATTTATACACAACACAAATCCTAATTTGATTTGTTTTTTGGTATGTAGGTTTGCTGCTTTGCTCAGTTATTGTGTATTATATAAATGATGTATCAGTTCAAATGATTAAAAGCTCTTTCATCTGTGGAAAAAACAACATACTTTTATACTGATTCTGAGTTGTGGTTTATGAAAAGAGAAAGGTGGGAACTTGAGTTTTTGTCAAGGCAAAAACAATTTAGTCCTATTTGACACTGGCTGTCTTTTTCTCTAGGGGAGGTATCTTAGTGATCTGAGAACTGGACCCTGCAGACAGCGTCTGGATGTTTTCCTTGCTTTCTGCTGATGGAGCTAAGTGAAGACAACAAGCTACGCTTCACTGTCAGCTACCACCCACCAGTATCTGCCTTGCTGCTAATGATGCATGTGTGTGACTACTGTATGGGAACCAAGTTGTTGCTGAATCCATTCGTGTGTCTGGACTTTAGTGTGTAGGTGAGAAACAAGGTTGAGAATTGACATCCAGTGTATTATACATTAAGGTTAATCAGGTTAAATGTCTGAAAAATATATTTTCTTCGACTGTGCTCACATTTGAGAACATGGAGTGAGAGCTGCTCTGAAACTATATTTATGCTTAAGATTCTGTTGTTATACTCAAGTAAATAATGTATTTCAGTACATTATAATACACTCAGATGTGGAAATAGGGAAAACACCTCGTACATGCATCTCATTATTGTAAGGAAATTTGCCAACAATCTTATATTTAGACTTGCAAGTAATTATTTTATCATTTACATACTGAATCTCAAACAATATTGCTATTCATTTTGTAACTCCACACATTTATAGACACAGTTTATTGTGTTCTGGTGTGGTCTATTTACACTGTAATGATGAATGGATGCCAACTTGACTCCATTACCCTTAAAGCTTGTAATGAACCTTGTTTCTGCTTCTTTGATCTTTGCGACTGCGAAAAATGAAAACCCACTCAGTGACACTCCCACACAAACAGGGACACATGCACACACAGAAACACACTCTCAAATGTCAGAGGGCCAATGAGCTACTTATTAGAGAATATGCTCCAGAGACAAGCCCTGCTTTAATTAATTTTGTGCCTGCCAGTGACAAGATGAGGAGAGGCAACTTGGTCAATTTGGTTTCCTTGGAGACATCCTCAATCCAGCTGGAGGTGGCTATCCTGAGTTTACTTCTCTAAAATGTCTGTATATTTAATGATTTTCAGTGTCAGAAAAGAAAAACATTTAGGTTACTCTCTGTAATATAGTTGTTGTTGTTACTTGCAGCATAATGATAATGTAATGATTTTACAGTTTCAGGAATCCCAGTATGACATCAGCTCTTACAGGAAATTCATTCTAGTAATATGAGTCAGATTATACTATTGCTCTAACTGGGAAACCTTGGCATGGACCACGGGCATTAGACCCTCAGCTGAACCACTATGGCCTCATGTCTGACTAACAATTCTCTGTAGTCCTTATTAGGCTTGTATTAGCTGGATGCATTGTGTGTTCCACTGCGCTCTATCCTCAATGTCTGCTGTGTAGGATGACAGATTGTTTCTACCACAACACATACACATACACACACACACACACACACACACAATTAAACACTGACAGTTCCCCAAGAATTCCCTACATTGTCCAAACAGATGGATGGATACAATACGTGTGGTGGGAAGAAATATGGAAGAAGAAACTGATGACCAAAGAGGCTTTTTTTCTCTACTTCATCATTGTATTGTGGACTGATCACTGTTCTGGGATTTGTGGCTTGCCACCGCAGACATGGAATGCATAACCATGACAACCAGGTGAGGTTTTTCTGGAGGGATCAAAAAGACCAGCATGGTTAATAAGCAGAATATAAACAGCCTTTTGATGGGGGAGAAGGTAAAGAACGATGACAGGTTAACCTTATATATTTTATATGATGAAATCCACAAATCCACAAATTAAGAATGAATCTGGCAGGATGTGAATGAGGCCTTTTTTTGAGAAAAGGAATGAATAAAGTTTACAGTTAAAACTTCAAAATGTTCTAATATACAATGACTGAACAGGCTTGTTCATCTTCAGATCATTATACTGTATATCCTCGAGGCACCAAAATGTTTGGCTCATTAATCAAAGTCAATACATCCTTGGAAGTAAACTTGAGGTCAGTGTAAAGGAGCAAGGCAAGACAAATTAGGCTTGAAATCTGTAATAAGACAAAAAACGTAACAACTAAAACAAAACTTATATGTGAAAGCGTGAGGATGTCCTGAGTTCTAAGTTCAGCATAAGCTTTAGATCTTTTCCTATCAGGCATTAGCACCGCTGGCTTTAATGGTAGCAAATTTGATATTTAGAAACTGGATATATATAAAATATGCGCATGTTCTGCTCAGGACTAAGCATACATAGGGGATTTAAATTTGTTCATGAAGAGTGGGTCTATGCATCAATACAGTCACACTGTCTTTAGCTGCTCACTGGTGTTTTTTGTCTGCCGCACCATTTAGGAATTTTGTCAACATGAATTTTGTCAGCAGTGGCTTTTTATGTCTGATGTACATTCCTTAGAATTGCCTTGTTATTGAAAGGTACTACACAAATAAACTTGCCTTGACTCGCCATAGCGCTTGAAGAGCGTGATTTGTGTCAGTAACAATGAAGCAGTGTTTTGGATAGCAGTGTCTCTCTGTCTGTGTCTGCTCCCGCTTCCAACTCATCAGCTTTAGTTAAATCCATCAGATTTTGCCACGACCTCTGTGAGACAATCATCTCCTTGCTGTCAAAGTTTAAAAACTGTTACTTTCTCTGCTGCTGTCAGCTGTCATTTCGGTGTCAGATCGATGCAACCCTCCACCCCATTCACCACAGTGAGCTCATCAGAAGTCCCACTCCACAACTCATCCATCCAGATGTTTAGCCATTGCTCTTCACCTCTTCAACACTACCACCAGTGTCTAGACTCCATCGAGGAGAGCTCACGGCATCACTACCCCGTCCCAAAAATATGGGGTGGCGATGGGGTCTGATTAATTGTAAAGCACTCTTCACTTTCTTCAACCTTCCCATTGTGCACTATGTCTGCTGTTTGGTGCTGAGCAGTTAGTGTACTGTGGGTTTTTAGAGCTTTTTCACTGAAAACAACTTCCTAAGTTGTGGCTAAACAGTCAGCTCAGACGCATCATAAAGCTCTACAAAGCAGGGGAGGGGAGCAGATTTGGATGCTAATTCTCTGTAGGTTCATCACTACGAGTGACCCCTCTCACATTGTCATTTGATACATTATAAAAATTATTATAATTATTCTAAAAATATTTATTACAGCCACTTTGAACAGAGTACCACTGATTTGTAGAAAACATTGCATATCCCACAATCTCTGGTGAGGTCAAGCTTTGAATTAGCTTAATTATGCTAACCATTTATAATTATAAAATGACAAATATCAGGCTTTACAGCTTGAGCAGAGAGTAAGAACTACCTGAACTGAGGAGTATAAATGAGCTATGCTGTTGCACTGTTAAAGTTGTATTGCCCTATAAGGTCTGACAGAACAGTTAGATGCTACTCTTGAGTAAGACACCCCCTGTTAAATTGGTATCCCTGTTGTGTTGAGTAGGAACTGGCAGAGTGGCAGAGCAGGAAGTAATGGGATCTGAAAAAGGCAGTGTTAATTTGATAAATCATTTTTGCAGTACTGGTGATGCTCTGCTAAGCAACGCTGACCCCCCGGTGTGATGGCATATGTTAATAAAAAGCACTGCAGGACGTCCTCTGCATCCTAATCTGCTGTTGTCAAAATGAATTTGTGTGTGTGTGTGTGTGTGTGTGTGTGTGTGTGTGTGTGTGTGTGTGTGTGTGTGTCTGAGATTCCCCATCTCTGTGCTGCGGAATCTACTTGACAATTGTTTTAGCGGCGAGTTGTGTGTGTGTGTGTGTGTGTGTGTGTGTGTGTGTGTGTGTGTGTGTGTGTTGTGTACACGAGCATGCATTTGTGCCCATTCTCCTTATGCATCTGGCAAATGTATGCATGCATGGGGTAGTGACAGGCACAGAACCTAATATACATATCAATTTTCCTCATTTGAACACACCACTTATTGGGTGATGGTGGTGATAATTACCTGTTGTGCAGTGAGTAGGCCACAGGCTCCCACTGGGCCTCTCTTTGTCAGCCTGGGTCACTGAATCTGTTCACAGTACAGTGGAGTATCTTACACTGGGGACTGGTGAGACATGACAGCACAGCACGAGTCCCAGCTTTCCTTTGCCAGCACCAGACAATTCCTGGTAGAGTGCGAGGGCCATCATGTAGGAAATGACACGAGGAAAATGTGTCTTAACATCTGGGATATTTTCAGCAGCAACCCGACAATTTGTACGCAATAGTAAGATGTCTTTCAGAGCACAATCTGTTTTGTCAAGAGAAGATTAAAGAACTGCAGAAAAGGTCAAGAGATGGTATCACAGAAAGACATCTTTAAAAGGGTGTGAGAGTACGCAATGGAAAATATCCTGTTTATATTTGACAAAACACAGTGAAGACTGTGACAGATGACACCTTAGGGATCATAGCTGACAGTTTGTGATGTCAGGTGTCAGTATGATCACCCAAACCAAGGAAAAGGAGACATAAAGGATACAATTCACAAAGCAACAGCTGATTGATTCATCATGTTTCTATAAGAGGCTGCACTCACAATGTGCTCAGACTCTTAAGAAAATAAAAAAATAAACATCATTAGTAACAATATTTTGGCAATAATGCAAATTAATTTGTGAAACAGAGTGTTTGTAATTAAATCTGGTGTGTATAGCAATTTTCTGGTTTCCATAATTCAAAAAAACTAGCTCAAACTGTGTCTATGTGAGCACAGATGAGTTATGCTGTCCAACCACCAACTGTATATTCGACTGACCGCAGCACCTCTGCCATCATTCCATATGGCTGAATCCTGAAAATGCCACTGAACATTAAAAATGATTCCACTCATGATCTACAGCTGTATGTTCTCTGCCACTGCTGGACCTCTGCACTGTGGTGCAGGAAGCACAAATGGGAATAAACAGGTGTCACTTTAATTATGTGTCCTCTTGTTGGAGCCTGGCGGAGTCAGCCAGTAGATGGTGGCTCTTTTAATTAACCTTGGAGCTCTGCCGTTGAAACACAGGGACAGTGCCACGCTGGGCACCTGCAAATAGGTGGACAATATCTGCCAGTCTACATGACTCCCTGGCTTTTAATTAAAAGCACCAAGGGAGTGTGCTGCTCACTTTTCTTCACCCTTACATGTTGTTTTTATGTTTATGTTTTATTTTCTTCCCTTCTCAGTCTGTCTGCTTAAGATAACATCGGTTTTGCATGTTTCAGTCAACTCGGCTAACACCACCACCATCAGGCCACAGCTGAGAGTGGCAGATTGCTCCTCTTATTTCATTTTTACTTGAAATGAGGTCAGGCCGTCCACCCTCCAAACGGATTTTCTGTTATCTTTACATAGATGTCTGGCAGCCTAAAAATGAGCTGGCTTTGGAACGTTCAATTTCAGTAGCCCTCTTCTGGTTCAGAGAGGGAGGCAAATAGATCAGTTTGCTGTTGGAAACATGCCAAGATCAAAGTGATAATGCATAATTCAGTATTTTCATATAGGCAATATATGAGTTTTATACAGCAAGTTTGACTTTTTACACCACGGATTTCATTGACATTTTTATCCAATTAAACAGATAATTAATTCACAAACTATAGATGTTCAGATGATCTCACATGCTTCCAGCTTCTTTTGCCTGGACAGAACAGGCTTCGGGAATCAAAGCTTATCCTTCTATCTGATGCTGTTATTTACTGTTATACTGAAGCAAACCTCTCATACTTCATAGGTTATTCAGTGATATAATATACAAAATAAAATCTGTTAGGAGACTTTTAAAGAACCTGTAGTGCTCTTCAAATCGTATAGTCCTATTTTGAGCAGCTTTAACCTAAATTAACTGATTGCTGTGTTGTAGAAACCAGATTGTCTTTGACTTTAATGTTACCCACAAGCAAAAGTTACTACTAAAGAAAAGCTTTTAGATCTCATGCTGATGCATGATGCATCATGTTTCTAATGTGTAATACACTATTAGTGTCAATTTACTGATTTCTTTCCATTGCTTTCTGTGAGTTACCTACCCTTTTTTTGAGAGGGGGGGGGGTGATGCAACTTGAAATGTAGCTAAGAATAGAAAATGTGCTGTGTATAGAAGAAATGACTATGGAAGATGTCATGGAAATGTTCACCTTTAGAGAGGAATTTCCTTTGTTCTTCTACACATGACCCTTTGAATTACAATACGAACACCCCATGGAAACACTCCACCACTGAAGATTAATTCAGTAACAGTTCAAATTTAACTGGTCCAGTAGCACATTTTGAGCTAGTAAAGGTAAGTAAATTTTCTGCTTTTTCCTTTCTTTCTAGCACAAGAGATATCTTTTCATCAGTGACAGCAGCTACGACTAATTGAACAAGCTTGCACAGTGCAAACAGTCCTATGACCAAGAATAACTTCACACAAGAGCGTTACCTTGCCAAAGAAACCAAAGGGAAATGTTTTTCTATTTTTTTTTTTTACACGACACAGTGAATTATACTACTTTGTCGTTAACAAACCAAGGGAGTTGCAGTAGAGCAAGCTCATCATCAGTGCATGAGGAGAAGTGTGGATGAGGCCCAGTAAGATCATTTGATGAGTCAGGCTTTATTTCAAGTTAATCAACTGTGATGGTGAATACACTGGTCAATTATAAGGATGTCTTTTGAATTCAAGTCACCATCTGATTGTTAATCATGGCTTTACTTCTCATTGATTCATTTTTGCTTCATAATGAAGGATACATATTAATTGAGAAATGATTTGGGAGAAAAATTACACTTCTATGTGGAGTGTCAGTCAAACGTTTGTGTGTCAAGCAGGAAAGCAGGAGTAGGACCCAAATGCAGGCAACGAGCAGGTGCAGTTTGATCATTTATTAACAAAAGAAGGCTTACACTGGAATTGGCAGGCAAAGCCAAAACAGAAACACAAGTCCAATGGTGAGCAGGCAAAATCCAAAAGACAGGCAAGGCACAAGAAACCAGGGTGCCACTGTGTGTGTGTGTGTGTGTGTGTGTGTGTGTGTGTGTGTGTGTGTGAACACAAACCCAAAACCATGACAGATCTTTTCCTTTGGATATCTTTTTCTTAATGCGCCCCATTGTCATCGTCTATCTTTTATCCTTTACAACATCAGAAAATAAAGGTTAAAGGTTAAATATCCATGCCATTCTACAGCCCATTTGCGCAAAGGCAAATATAAATAGTACAGGCAACATAATTATAATTATAGAAGTGCAATAAACAATTAAAACAAGAATATAGACGCAGACTTATACAATAAATCTGAACTTAAATTTTTGATTTTGTTGGTTGTTGGTTACTACCCTTTTGTTTACAATTTGACCACATATTGTGCTTTTAGGAAATAGCAACAAACAAATGAACAAATATCATTGCATTCTTCTGTCTTTCAAACTGAATATTACACAGTTCTCCCACCTCTCACATCTCCACCATGAGCTTCACGTTGTCCCTGGAGATTCGGCTGACGAGGCTCCATCATCCACCTGCAGGCTCTAACACCTATCCTCATGGGCTTTCATTTCACAGAAATGTTGAAGATTCATACTAAATGTCATTATTCATGTTGCTTATTGAACTAATGTATGGCTATCCAAGAGTGCTGTAAAATTAGGCATGCATTAACCTCTCACACAAACAAATATGCAAACATAGCCAGAAGTCTGGCTGATTGGATGCAAACTTTGTGTTGAGAAGACTGTTAAGGTGAGGAAGCAGTGCTATTTTTCTTCATTTGGCAAGTGAGATGGTGGGTGCCAGAGGAGAAAAAGAGTAAATAGAGTGCCTTTAGCACTGTAGGCGCTAATACAAAGCAAGAAGGTCAACGCAAATTACTGCTCATCTAGTCGAGGGAAGATGGGACAGTTTTAGAGATGCCCGAAAATGTAATATGCACACACCTAAATACCAAGGTTGTATTACTTTTCCAGTATGCAGAATCCCTTTTTCTATGTAAGAACAAGCACTTTTTTATATTCTTGGGGGGAATTAAATTAGAGAAGCTGCTAGTTGAGAAACAAACCTATTGAATCTCCCTCAGTCACTTTCTGTCAGTCTCTACTGACTTCTTTCTCCAATGAATTTCTATTTACTGTGAAGTACTGCACTGCAGACTTTTTGGTCAGATACAGCCAGGCTCCATTTTATGCCTCCTTTTCTAGCTCTCCAACAGCTCTTAATCTTTTCTAGGATCGCAAGGACTCCTCTGGCAGTATTGAGTTTTAGGTCTTTGGGCTCTACAGGTATCGCTCTCAGACGGCTCGCCTTGCACCTACTGCACTCTGGTTTGAATTAGTGGATGCTCTTCAGGTCTGATACTGTCCCCTCTTACTGTAGATATTGGATTTTCTCCCTCAAATTCCACATCTTACATCTGAAATATAACAGTGAATTGCCTCGGGGCAGCATGCGTGTGTAGCCTACATGTGTTTGTTTGCGTAATGGAATGCTCGCCATGATATCGCTCACCATGTCAATGTACAAATAAAGTCAGGATCTTGGCCCACGCAGAAATCCAATCAATAATGCTGTACTTGATCACGATCCAATTTGCCTGCTGCACTCACCTAACAGTAAATACAACATCTTTTGAGTTTACTGGCTCTTGCTTCACTTGTTTTTGTGTGTGGGTTACATAAGCGATGCAGCCTTGCTTCTAGTGACATAACTCTTCCATTATTTCTTGCCAGCCTATAGACCTGCTTGTCAACCAGGCTACAAAACAAACTAATTTCTGAAAGGTCAGAGAGGTAAAGCATGTTCAGAAAGGTGGCAAGGCAAAGGCAATCCATGACTTAATACTCCATCAAAGCACCTCAGAAAACTTTACTAACTTAAAAGTTTTATAAATAAATGTCTCCATTTTTTCTTGCTGGCCTCTGTGACCTGAGTGAGAAGAAATACACATCAGTATGGTACCATAGATTTGGCATTATGCTTTTTTCTGAATGGATGTTTGCACATTGTTATTTTAAAAAATGTTTTTTCTTCATATTTTCTTGTTGCCCTAACGGGAGGGTTAGGGTAACAGGGACATTTTGACCTGTTGTGTTCCCACACAGTGTCTTAATGTTGTCATCCAGAGGCTGTTTTCTTAAGCTTATTATTTCTACTTGCTGGTTCTGGTATTGATGCTGTGTGAGCTGCAAATGTTTCCATATCATTGATTTATGTTGAAACATTTTCGCTATATACTAATAGTTCACCTACTCGGTTTCATGTCAGTTGGTGATTTAATACTTGCGTCTCTTTGCATTCGAATTCTCATTGAACATTTTGGAGGACCCATGTTGTTAAGTTTGTGTTTCATGCGGAAAGGGTAAGCTAGCAAGCTAGGCTGACTAGCTTTCACTCGGAAAGTTGACGCTAGTTAGCCTAGCTTGCTAATGTTAGCACTGATTCCCGTTACTTTTTCTTCATGTTGACTTAAACTAAATACTCAAGTTAAAACAAACACCCGATTCCTTAGCAAGAAATGAGTTGTAAGTTTAGCTTGACTTTAATTGTTAGTAGTCTGTCATTTGTGTAACATTATGTTTCTGTTTGAAACATGGCCTTTTTTGCCATTGACTCTGAGCATAGATTTAAAACCAAATTTAAATAACTAAAGACTTGTTCTTTTGCTGATTACCTCAAGTGTCCTGATCATCTCTCTATGACATTTAAATTAATTCTCATTTGAATATGTGCACACACTATCTGTCTTTTCACCATCTCTATTCAGTCAAGATATTCTCCCCTTCGTTCTCTCTCTTCCACTCAGCTGTCAAAAGGGTTTATCACTTCTTTGCACCCCAACTGATTCTGAGATAAATAGGATTTTTAACGTTAAGGGTGAATTAATGTTAATCTTAGAGGCCGCTTTATGAAACACCACACAAATAAGCAACTTGTGGGACACAGAGATACACCAGCCTAAACTAGCCATTTCTTTGTCTTGATGAATACTATTGATGTGTGGGATAAATGATACACTTACTGCATCAAAGGTTAATTAAATGAGAGATAATTAAATAAGTGGCTTCTTGGGTGAAAATTGCTCCTTGTGGATGAAGTAGTTTAAGGAACCTAAAAGATATTTGAAAAAAAAGGTGCTTTTCTTCCATCCATAGACTTCTAATTATTATCACAGATGGAGGTGTTCTTCAATCACATATTTCTACACCCTGATTACGCTTGACATTTTATTCCTGAGTGTCATTTTCTCCATATGTGTAAATGAGTTCCAAATTTCGTCATTATGCAAATAAGGTTGCTAACATTTCAGAGAGTCTAGGACAAACCTTCACAACATATGACTCATTCTATGAAATAACACATGTATAATGATTGTGATTTTGTTGTAACAAGATTTGACAATACAATTTTGTGTAAAATGATTGACTTGTCAGTTAAAATAACAGTATTTATGTTCCTGTTATTGTTGTTTGTAGAGAGACAATTACTTGCTGCTCAAACCAATACAAAAACTAAACTAAGCACTGACAGTCTGTTGACTGAAACATGTTGTCATAGGTTGTGAACACAAGGGGGCAGTATGGAATCATAATCCCTGAGTGACATCTTCACATAAATGAGCAGAGTTTAGGTTTTCTAAACAGAATATCTGCAAGTCTTTGATATCTGATCCTAAATGTTTGATCTCTGCGATAGTCTCCAATCTGCCATTTTCACTTGGTACCTGATATTTTTGGTTGCATTTGCTACAAACATTAATGTCATCTTCAAAGAAAGAAAGAAAGATAGAAAAGGAAGAATACAAAATAAAGAAAGAAATATAATAAAACGAAATAAAAAACAATCAACACTCACTGGCATCGTGTACGGATTTCACTTTTTTGCTTTGTGTGCCTAATTAGTAACTTTCAGCTCACATAATGGCATCAAAGAGGTTGTTTTGTAATGTGAATGGTTTACATCTGACTGACCAAGAGACACTTAGAGGGAATGTTCAGCTCATTACAGAAATGACTCATTGTTTTCTGTCCTTTCTCCATTCCTTCCTTGACTACAGGCTTGGTCACAACCCCTAGGCCTAACCCCCTCCTTCCGTGCTTGTGTGAATAACTGAATAACTCCCATCCATGGCACAATTAAGGCATTATTACACCCTCCGCTGGACCTCATGCTCCGGGGTGAATTGTGGGGGCAGAAGGGGCCTGGCCTGACCCCCATTTCCATCCCAGCCCACTGTGAAGCCTTGGCTACTCTTATCCCTGACCCATTTTACACTCCCCATGTGCATGTTCTGCACAGACACACAAACGGTCTCTCTGACACGTTCAAGGCACACACGCACACACTTTACGCCGCCTCCGTTGTCTCCATCCAGCAGGCAGAAACATGGCATCGTGAGTCACGTCAGTGCCAGCAGCTGTGCAACGGGCGCCATGTGGGGCGCTCGTTTGGCCAAACAGTGGGTGGGGGCGGGGTGAGCATCGTTAGGGGTTGAAGGGTGGTGTGTGTGCACCTCTCCTCTGTCTCTTTCTTTTACCCTTCTCCTCTCCTGGCTTTGCATGAAGGAAGCCATCTGCCTACTGCCAGTCATCTAAGGCTGGAGAGTGTCTGTGACACTTATCACTTTGAGCTTGTCCATCACCGACCCACCTCTTCCCTTATTCACAGGATGAAACCATGCTGAGATCTACTGCTGACCATCTTTGGCTGTTTCAATTTTCCCTCACTTGTTATATAGCTTTGCAGATGTAATTATCTTCACATAAAGACATGCTGCAGCATCATGTTGCTGGTTGGCTGTTTGTGCTCTGGTATTGTTAAGTCATATGTTTCAAAATTTCACACATACAATAGATACTTGGCAGTGTTCTTTGAATAAGCTTTAACTGAGGGATTCATTGGCCTTCATCTGCCAGAGCATCTTCCATTGAATGTGTTGTGTTTGTTATGAAACGTGTGTCAACTCTGAAACTTGCGAGAGCAATATAATTTGTTAGCTCAAGAAAAGTAACCTACTCCAGAATAGTTTATCCATATAATAAAGCATGGGAGTTGAGTCAATATTTGTGCAAACAGTTCCCTCCCAAGCTGATCAACAGCAAAACAAAAACTCATCCCTTTATTCTTTATCATTGAATCAACTCCAGCTGCTCTCTCTTGATAACATCAGAGTCCAAGGTCTTGTTTTTCTGTATTCTAGCTTTGGGAAAGAAATCTTTTATTTCAGTGGATTAACTGAAATAAAGGTCATGAGTGTCTTTCATCAAACTGCAATAAACAATGTTTCATCATGATTTACAGGAATTAACTAGATAAGCTTGAGTTTCAAACAGCCAAGTCTCAAGCTGCCGAAACAACTGCTCATGTTATTCTCTAAGATGCTCTCTCCGTGTCCACTGTCCATGCGTAATATTCAGACATGCTCAACATTTTCTTAAATGCTTCCAACTCAAAGAGACGAGCCTAACAAATGGACTTGCAACAGAAGAGAGGCTTGCACTACAAATGTCACGTCTGCTGGCTGTTACATTTGTTTTGAATGCACTCCAAATGAAAAGCAATTTAAAAGCTCCAACCATTAGAAAGAGCCCTCACCACTGAAGTGAAAACCAAACCTTAATTAGGAAAATGATGATTGTTCTGTGCACGCGCTCAATTTGCTTTACAATTGTCCAAGCCTCTTTTCTTATACCACCCTCTGACAATTTATATACTTCAGCCTGTCTACATTTGCAAAATGTCAACATGCCAGAGATTAAATTAAAGCAGGTCTCTGTAAAGAAGACACATCTATCACATTATTACTGGCAGAAGATTAACTAGTTGACATTTCTCTCCACTAAATCAGCACAATAGGACCTGATCCAGACGATTCTCTGTAAACAAGCCCTGTCAAACACACATACATGATGGAGAATATAATTAAGACAAATATCTGTCACACATTTTTTCCCCTGAAGAACTCTAAAAGATTGTATGTTGACTTTGACTTTTGTTTGTGCTCAAATGTCAAGGACGCTGCACAATTATGTTGCTGAAAATGTCCTTTCAATCAATTTGGCCATAAATCAAAAAGTTAGAGCTCAGACACACACAGGCACACACATCTGTGTGTACTGAGGCATGTTTAATGATACATGCCCACAGCCCCATGCTTCACCTGTTATAATGCTGTGCAAATGCAGCCAGAATAATTAACAGTCTTATATGGAAAGCTAACATTTGATCAATCCAAATTGTCCATAGTGTGAGTCCAGTCAACAGTGCTGGAACAAACAAGAGCAAACCTTAACACAGGGAAAGGTCATAGGATCAATAATTCATTTAAGCTGTTCCCTGGGATTGAGTCTGGAGTCCCCTTGTAATCAGGAGGGGAGATTTATTTATCTTAACCAACTTTAAATCCACATTTCTATCGTAGACAACCGAAAAAACATTGTGCCACCTCGGTCGATTTTCAGTGCCCTCACAAGGCCACGAGATTTTCTTTTTTATTTACCCCCCAGGAGCAGGCAAGGGGCAGCTCTTTAATAATACTTCAACTGTGGACTAAGCATCTATTAAGGAAACCTTGTGGAAGAAAGGAAAAGAAAGAAAATGTAAGCATAAGGACAAATCCAAGAATAGAAGTGTATTTACAGTGGGGAAGCACTTTACACTTTATGTTTGCAGTGTACACCTGCATGTTGTCTTAGTGAAAACATGTAACAGAAATGTAACTGTATAGTGTTGATTCAAATTCACACAGCAAGATAAAAATGGGTGGTTAATGTTTGGATCTTTCTGATCTAGATATATTAAGGTGTTTCTGTGTAGAGTTGGTTGAAGGAGCCATTTTATTAAACAACACCCTTGTCATGATTTATGTATTTATAATAATTAAATGTCTCTTGAAAAGAACATGCTTTGCAATGCTTTCAAATATCCATTGTTTAGTTAGCAGGGCATTTCACATAAGCAGTGCTCACAGGACTGGATGTCTGATTCACAGACAGAACCACCTCCTCTCTGATTTAAATAATGCAGCCCTGCTGAGCAGAGGCATCCAGAGGTTATGTCAACTCAAACACTACAAACCTGCCTGGTCTGAAAGATTTACCAAGTTGCCAGTCAAAGCCAAGTCCAGGTGTGATGTAGGAACCAGATTTTTTAAAATGTCCTGAAATAAGGATGCTTACAAAAGCATTTGGGAGTGTTCTCTTTACACATCCTACTTCTCCTACCTGATGTGGAGTTAGTGGATGAAATTTTATATTCTTTACTTTAGGGATCCCCTCAAGATTCCATTTTTCTCTAAAACACAGATGCTGGTTCAGTGAATTTTCCTTCTGAAACAGCTGTCCTTAATAAACATACGACTATAAAGAAGGCATTTCATAGGCAATTGCATCAAGGAAGCAGCAGTGTGGAGTTTTGCTTCAACATGTCACTCAACTCACTTTCCAGCTTGCTATTAGACCATATGGTTTACAGTTTGGAGACTATAAACAAGTCTGACTGACAATCCAATCGGACTGTCAAAGCAGAGAGAGATAACAACAATTTTAGTCTGAATGTACATGTTGGCTAACGCACAACAGTATAATGACCTCAACAAAAACATGTTGGTTTTCTTGGCTGGATTTTAGTCACTTCACATGTTGTTCAGCCTGCTCACTCTGTACCTCCTACCACTTTTTCTCTCACACCATGTAAATACCTGCCTGTACATAATTTTGTAATAGAATGCGTCGGCGAACCAAACGCGCAGTCTGCCATTCGCTCTAAATGTGTGCCTTTGTTAAATTGGATTCCAAATGCAATTATCTGCCGTAACTGCTCATTTGAAAGGATGCAGAGTCATTTATGTGTCATTTTGGAACAATACTGTATCTCTTGGAAGAGGTGAGGCCCATGGGGAGCTCTGCAAGCTTTCTATTTTGTCAGGAGAGGCAGGAATAAATGTCTTCCAATAACTAGTTCCAAGGAGAGTGTTTAAAGTGATACTGTAAGCAAATGTCTGGCCTAGATTTGTTTAGTAATGAGTTGTCTCCATGATTAGTCAAATCCATCACAAATGGTGCTATTTGTATAATGTTTGCAAAACACAAGCATCTTTTTATTCAGCATGGGAAGCTTTTCCAGGGAAATCATGTTGTTGGCAGATGGATTCTCAATATCAAGACCAGACTGGTTATAGCACTTGCTTTGAGGTAACCTTATGTAGGCACAGCGAGTCCTTTGTCTGTCTGGGTGCTAGTTTGATGTGTAGCAGTGAGATGCTTACTTTTTTTCTTCTACACACAGCTTTCACAAATCAGAGAATTGTTTCTGATGCAGAGACTTCAAGAATGCTACGTTTCCATGCAGGCTGCAAGTGGATTAATCCAGCTAAAGAGTAATTGCCCTTGCATTGTATTGACTCTATGCATGAGGGAATTCAAATCACTTTTGAGTTTCAGTTCTGTAGAATTGGAGCCAGTATTTGAGACAAGCTAAGGTGTTTATGTGAATTCATTTAATTTGGAGTAAGACTGCAATAGTCCTATTGATGGATTAAAGGGTTGTGTGTAAATGTAATGATGTGAATCTGCTGACTTTCTACGAAAATATCAGAGGGGGAAGTGAATAAACAGCAGTCTGTCCACTCTTAACTAATACTGTAAAAGTATGCTTGAACCAGGCACAAAATACTCATAGGAGCCGACCATTAGCCGACTGTGCAACAGTGAGGTAGTAATGAGTGAATCAAGCATGTGTGATTGTCTCTATTCTTGTGCCGCTACACCTGTAGGCTGTTGCTGTAAATAGGATTGTATTGTTGGTAATTCTACACCCCCTTATTTAGCATCCTATCAGATTCTTCCTCATTCGCTCTTTCTAAGGTGATGTAATCGGTGCAAATCACAAAAAGCTGTATGGAGCTTCATTTAGTTTCAGTTGAAATCTAGACCACATTGGCATGCTTCCAAAACAACACCTAAACAAAACCTTTCCTTAAAGTGGAATTTGTGAGTGTTGCCAATATACAGAAAGTGGGTGTTATGTCAGTCACAAGGCATAGTTTTAATAATTAATTTGAATGGCTAGCACTAACTTTGAGGACAAAACACAACAAAAGCAAAAAGCAGCAGAAAGTAAAGGTATATGGAAATGCCTGAATTTCTATATATACGCATAATGAGTGTGTTAAAAAGAGGCAGGAAAATCATAGAGACAGCAAGTGCTGAATTCAGCAAACAGAACATAGTAGGTTTATTATGGTTATATTTATAAATCTGGTTCTTGGTTTATTCATTTTTGCTTCATTATTGTTGTCATGTACATGATCCACTTTTTGAAATCACATATTTTCTGTGTGTCTCACCTGGGGCTATCAATGATTTATATTTTTTCACTGAACATTGTATATTTTGTTGTAATATTAATGAGAATTTCATTTTTAAGATTTAATTGTTTAGCAATGTCGTTGTTTTTTTTTTGTTGTTGTTTTTTTTTACAAAGGCTGGTCATTCCAGAGAATGAACAGCATACCAGAGTAAAACCGAAACTGTCACATGCTGTTAAAAACAGAGCTATTTGCAGAACTAACACAACATTTCCAATCTACAAAAGTACTATTTCCCTCTCAGTGAGACCACTGATCAGAACGGATTGTGAAGGCTCAGAGTCTGTGAATGTGGCCTCTCAGTCTCCATAAATATCCCACTGAATTTCTGAGCAAATTATATGTTCATGTAGTAGTAAAAGCATCCCATGTGAATCTCACTCTCCAGTCTGCTCATTCATTCTTACTGACAGACAATAGTGCAAAATAAACACAAACTCAAACATCATTTTTATTCTCCAAATATACAGAGCAAATGCATCATAGATTCACAGACCAGTACAGTTAAAATACAACCATTTTTCTTTTTTTTTTTTAGATACAGGAGGCCACTGCCTGAAAATAGTGGTTTACTCAGTAGAATTTACATGTTGTCTTTTCATTACTATGGTTCACTATTTATACAAACTCTTGAAATGAATAAGTTGAATAAGGTCAGTACTTTTTCAGACCTGGGTCACATAGTATTTGCAAAGTGGTTTGCAATATTTGGTGTACAGAACAATTCAACCAATCACAAAGAAGCGCACTCATTTGACTTTCAAATGCTTTTCTGTGAATCTTTCAATTTTCTGTGACTTATCGTACTCTGTATGCTGCAAACCAAACCACAATGATTCCCGGCATGCCCTGCAAGCTAAAGCAAACTCTGAGGATTATTTGCAAATACTATTTAGTCCAGGCCTTTGTCCTTACAGTTGTATGTTATTAAAGTACTGACAAAGTATTGATTGGTAGAAAAGAAAAGAAGTGAGAGAGAAAGAGAGAAACAGAGTGATAGAAAGCATTTACACAGTAAAGAAAGGGTTATTCTGATCAATGTTGCAAATGGCACCTTCTCTAATGTGTTCCATCATGGACAGTAACACCTATCATACAATGAGGGAGACTTCAAATAGCCTCATGTAAACCACCCTTTGCACGCATAGGTGAGATATTGGCAGTACTAATGTTCAGCAATTCTTTATCCAAATTTTCCCCGTTTATTCAGACCAAACAAAACGTTTTGTGCAGTAAACAAATTGGACATTAAAAATGCCTACCAACCATTCCTCACTTTACTCCGCTCATAACCTCTGTCTCTCACCTTTGAAATACAGGCTAGTCTGTAGCATCTCTGAATAACAGACTACCCTGCAATCTCCGCTCTGAAAGGGTTGCTTTGTTTTATTAGGGAAAGGGCAGCAACCCCTTGTAATTGTTCTGGGTCTTTATGTTTATTCATCTGTTATGCCCTGGCATCTGTGCGGTGCTTGTAGCCAGGCAAACAGGCGCCGCCAGCACCAGCCGGAGAGGCATCCGCAGGTGAGCAGGGCATACTTTGTCCCCACATGGGCTTTGATTCCCAAAGACTGACATGGCACTCGCATCCTTTGGTACTCTCATGCCCACTGTAGCTGCTGCCATGGGGGGATGGGACAGAAGGCTGGCCTATCAAATATTTATCTGTTTGCTGTGCAGTGTGCAGATTCTCTGGACTGGGAAAATGCATTATGTTTGGATCAGTGCGGGAGCTGCATCAGATAAGTAAAACTGGACCCTTTGGACAGGAAAGCAAATTTGTTTTGTTTTTAGAGAGAGACATGCTGAATGTTTGCATTATGATTTGAATGGTGAACATGTTTGAATTCTGAAGCTGTGGATGTAAAATTATGCATAATTTATACAAATAATGATATAAATGAAAACTGTATCTTGTCCTATGCATTCAAACTAGATCACACTGTAACTGCCAATATCCAGGTAAGAATTTCATCCTGTACTCATAAATGTTGAGAAAAATAAATAAAAAATGGCACAAGCATACTTGACAGTCATCATGGTGCCAAATGCAATATATTGCTGGGCATCTGGACATCTCTCAGAAGGGCTGAAGGTATAATAACCTCTTACTGCATCTCACTTCAAAGCTGTCCCAGCTAAGCTCAGCTTCTCATCCTATGGCCTCCTGTGTGCTCGGTATACAGAGTGTGAGTTTCCCCCGTAAGATCTGGGGGAAGAGAAACTGCTCACACAAGACTTTCATGTAATTTGTGAGAAACAAGTAAGGCTGATGAAATTTTTGGAATGGAAACAAAGAGAAAATGATTGTCTGTCTTACAGTTTTGATGCCACATGGATTTGTTGAGCTCTAATATAGTGAAATCTGACTGAGAAAGAAAGAAAAGCCAGGAAAAATTATATACAGAGAAAGACAGCATTAGAGATTTATATACAGTCTGCTAAGTGCCAAGCTGGATTATCAGCTTTGAAACAGAGCTTTTTGTCTTGAGCTGTACAATGGGCGCCAATCCATTTGTAAAATTAGAGCCCAAACCACAGCCACTCAAGTGGAAAACCCCATTCAAATGCTTTGAATATAATCATATGTAAAGTGCTTACAACAACAACTTGCTTTTGTTGGAAATGCCGTGCTTGGTTTTTCATGGGTTAAGAGGCAGATTTCACAGATTCAGGATCACTTCATCCCAACTGACTGCTGTGCTAAGAAAGATACTAAAAAAACTACCTAATTAGATAAAATATATTGCTACCTGTTTTCACTGTTCCACTGTTTTCAGTACTGTTTTACAGTAATCTGCTGTTATTTTCCTGGAACTTCTTTTTTACCCTTCAACGAACTGATCAAATAACAAAAAAGATGATTCTATAGTATAGTATGACTGGAACAGACCTTGAAAGCCAACAGACATATGAGGTTTTTGATGACTAAAATCAAATGTGATGTAATGTATAACGCAACTGCGGCTGTTACAGAAAGGATCTATGATTACTGTAAAGGGTTGCCCTTATCAGTTAAAGCCTGCTTTAAGGAGACAACAATGAGTTTTGATCACAAACTTTGTTGGGTTTATATCTTATTTAACTGGACATAGTGTGGTGCGTAGTAGCATCCAGGTTAGACTAAAGATTCAATATTTTTGCCCAGTTGCTTTACAGTATCTGCACTATGCACAAACCTGCATTAGGATTCCTTGTGTTTGGTGCTGCAAAAAAGCAAAACTTCCCAGTCTTTGTGTTCTGCCACAAAACATGTACAATGCATGACTACAACAGTTCTGACAACAGGCTCACTTTGAAATTGTACGTAGTATGAGTGTTTTTGTAGCTGCAAGTTAAATCACTACTCTCTGTCTCTACTCTGAACTAAAACAAGTACAGTGTCATTGATTAAATAATAAATCCAATTTCATATATGTCACATACAGTGCAGAACAGGACAAAATAAAACGATGCACTTGAAAAGAGTCAGTGTGCCAACATCAGCTCCAACGTAGCCAAAAATGAACAGCAGGAAGCAAAATAAAACACATTTTCTAAATTTGCTTTTCATGTCCCTTGATGACCAGCACGATCACAGGTAGGTATGCAGTCAGAATGCACTAAGCCCCAGTGTCAACAATGATATTGACAATAGCAGTGGGATAACCACACAGTAAGAAGCTCAGCTAAAATATAATGTTTACATTTCATTGAACAGACACCCTCAAGTATATGGCTGATGATCTGCGGCGTTAGCAGGAGAAACTCACAAGTACAACACATGTTGCAGTTTGTGAGCTTTCCTGCTGCATGCCATAGAGCTGGATTTGGTGCGGTAACACCATGGAGGATCCAACTCTCCATCAACAGAAGAGCAGATAGTGTATGTCTAGCTCGCTTAGTCAAAGTTTGTATTGACAAAGTTCAAACAGACCCTCAAGGCAAAGTAGATATGGACAAGAAGAGGCGCTCATGTTTCATTTAGAGTCCTCCATGACGAAAAACAGTCAGAAATTAGATGTTAAAAAGAAATTACAGTCACATATGTACACTGATATTCTTTATCGCAGAGTGCCACAGTAAAATAATGACTCAGGGATTTAAAATTAGATCTCAGCCCCTCTTTATCAGCCCAGCTCTGTGGCCCAGATACTGCTGCGGAGAGGAAAAACAGCTGTTGTTTCAAATGTTCACGACGTCTGTGGGCACATGGAGAAAGTTTTCTATCACCTACACAGGAGACCAGTTTCAACAAGAAAGCTTAACATACAGTGCTTGAAGGGGGTAAGAGTTAACGCTTTAAAAACCACATGCACATTCATATTTGTGCTTCAAACTACAAGAGAGCAGCAGGACATTGGCTCGTACTCATTATCGTGCCGTTCGTGCTGAGTTTTTATGAATGACAATCTTCAAAAGGAAAAAATTGGTCTTTGCCAAGGGAGCTGATTGTCACAAAAAGCCTTTGTGGTATTCCTGCCCTCTGCTAACCATCCCACAGCAGAAACCAACTTGTGTTGTCTCTGTGTTGGCAAATAACCTCTCTGTGGCACAATTCTAATTATGGGTTGAAAAAGGAGGCGGTTGATGGGTTAAGCATGAGGGAAATATAAGGCTTCTTGATCCACTTTTTGGGACATTGAGAAGTCTGAACAAGTCCCACAGTGTGTTAAAGCCAACCAGCCCCTGCATCTCAAGGTGTCCAGAGGAAACAGTAACATTGTTACTTTAGGGGCTCCTGGGTGCTGATCCTGTGACAGTTCTACAATCCTGGCTGCTTGTTACACCCCGTTCAAACACCTTCCCTCCCTGGTGGTCAGACGTGGGTCTGCATGCGCTTCTGGAGCGGCCGGGTGAGGTCTGAGTTCTGCGAGGAGGACTGGGAATAGTGGGAGGAGGAGGAGGCTGATGCCTTGCTGTCTTTGTCGAACTGCACGTAGCCGTCCGGCTTACTGTAGCTGCTGACGCTGCTGTCACACTGCGTGTCAATGAAAGAGCTGGAGTCGCTGAGTGAGCCGCGCTGGAACTCCCGCTCGCACAGCTCGATGGAGCTGCTGCCCATGCCCAGCACGAAGCGTTGGCTGTAGTCGTACAGACGGTTGGGACCTGCTCCCAGAGTGGAGTAGATGTTGGTGAAAGACATGCCTGTCGGTACCCGCTGCTTGCCCAGGGTACCTGTGTTGGTGGGGTTCCTCACCTCAGTGGACTGATTCCCAGCCATGGTAGGCGTGTGGTGCTCCTTAAAGGTATTGACACTGTAGTAACCATTTGTAGGGTCCTATTGGAAGCACAGGAAAGAAAGATTCTTATTATTGTCATTATTATTATTATATATTTGCAATTTTTATAGGCTACACGTAATAGCATATTGAAATAGGAAAAAGAGGGAGAAAAGAAAAAGCAAACCATCTCCTTGTTGATGTGCATTTACGCGTATTCTTCTCAAAGCCCAACAGGAGCCAAGGTCATTCTGGCAGTAATTACCTTTCAAATGTCTGAATAAATAAGGGAATAGGCTGCCATATATATCACAAGAAAATTTAAAAACAGTGCTTAGTGTTAGGATTTAGTCAGCCCCCATGCTAACCTTAAAATCATATTTCTTGCTAATTAAGCGGGCCTTGATGATTCATAGTTTAGCATCCAACGTGTCACTGCAAAGTTCATTCACATACCAGTTTTAATTGGATCTAAATGGATTGTAGTGTCTGTGATTTCATGTATGCACTGAAATGGCTTCTGAGGCTTCAGCTGTGCCACTTGTTTGTCTGCTAGGCTGCAGGCACCGTGCTGTTGCTAAGGGTCCAGTTAGGGCATGAGTGTGTGTGTGTGTGTGTGCGTTTTTTAATGTCCTTGTGTGAAAGGATGTGAATGTCAAGCATAGTGAGCGTGGTGGCAAATCCCAAAAGAAGAACGCTCATAATGGGAAAATGAGAGAGACAACCTGAGAGGATCCTCGTTATGCTTGTCATTATCAGACAGCAGACAGGGCGATTGTTTGCTTCTGGCCTTTATCGCTTGTTCGGTCCCCCCTCTGCTCTAGCCTCATGCATGCTGCCGTTAACTTGGATCAAAAAATGCAGCCCCAGAGGGAGCAGGTAAGCAGGCAAACACAACAGAAGCACACTCCAGGGAGCTAACGGCAACTTGGACAAGAAGACAAATGCACGGGTCCGAATTTGTTTTTTGGACAAGATTTACAGACTGTGCTAAATAGACTGGAAATGTTTAGAAGTTTAACTGCAGGTCCCAATGGTTTTGATATGAGAGATAGCACATTAATGGGAACAGAATGTTGCTTTGAAGAACGTGTTAGAAAAAGAGAGCAAATCGGCGTACATAATACTCAGCACTTCTCCCAGTCCAGTCCCATCTATATAGTATAAGTAACACCTTAAGTAACTTAAATAACAGCTTAAGGGCCAAGCAGCCTCTGATTTTTTTGAACCACCTTTGATGAGAGACTAATTAATACAAATCAGACCTCTAACAGGAGTCATTTTGCCTCTAGACTTATCCTTTATGTGCAGCAGGGGAGGGATTAATGCTTTTCAGCTATTTTGGTCCCAGAGTTGAAGACCACCCTCTGTCCCAAAGGCGCTCTCTCTCTCTCTCTCTCTCACCACCTTTTACTCTCGTTCTCCCATGTTCACGCCTTCATGCTGTTGTTGTTCATGAGTCGTACCTTAATGTGCTGATACTCCTTCTCTTCCTCTTGTAATACCTCCAGCTGCTTCAGAACAGATTCCTGCTGGAACTCTCCTCGTTCAACCTGCATAGAAATCAAGCAAAGTATACTAAAAGTCTGTGTAGTATCCAAAACTCTTCCACTCAGAGAAAAAAGGCATTTTGAGATGGAAGGATTTCACTTTTATTCGCTTCTTCTTTTTTAATATCAGTGAGACATGTTTCACCTTCACTCAGGGCTGGCAGGGAGCATTGATAATGTATCCGTGAATATCATTTATGTACTAAGCTCATTTCCCTACACTAAAATCAAGTACCGGCTGTATTAAATGTTTTTGAAAGAAAATGTAATCCAAAACCTCACACTGCAAATAGCCCAGCCCTGGAGCAAGCTTTATGAAAACCAAAACACTGATACAGTTCCAAAGAGGAAACAGTTCTTTGTGCGTCTAGAAGGCAAGTAGATACAGAAGTACACCCACTGTAGGATTACCCTGTATGCATCAGCATCTCCATAGTTACAATGTATTGGGATCTGTTATGTTCATAGGACTAGTGGCATCATATAGATAAATATAGACTACAGCAAATGTACAATCTAAATTCCTTTCTGTTCTTCCATTGCTAATTAAATAATGTATTCTGCAGGCAATAGCAATACCAGTAGTTAGTAATTCATTATGTAACTGTCATCTTAAGAAATATATATATATATATATATATATATATAAACACAATTCTGAAAACAGGAACAAGAAGTGGAAAGCAATATGTTGCGACACTCACACTCACCATCAGTTGTTTCATGGAGGTGTGTTCTTCATTTTCTCGTGCTGCATTGTGGTCTTTGTGTACAATCTCCACCCGGATGTCATTTTTTGCCGACACGACGCCTTTCAGATCTGGCAGAAACAGATGACACATATATCTCAATAAGCTGGATAAACACCATTCTGTATTTGTTGACATTAAAATTTCCCCCATTGCAGTTTGCAGTATTACAGAATTTAACAAAGATGCCTGGGTTTGGTTTGTGAGAGCTCCCCCATTTCCCGAAAACAATACAAAGTATTATTAATCATTTGTTTCTTGCCAACACAAGATTATCTTTTTTCTGCATACATATGCACTCTCACACAGCCTTCCACGGTGGCTCATTCTGGAGAATTCTGATGATACTGTCATATAACAAAGTCTTACTTTCTGTCTTAATTTTGCTTGCAAGTTCTCTCTGGTGAGCACAGATGGAGACGGGCAGTGAGGGCATAACCAGGTGCGCTTCCTCTGTAGTATACAGACAATAGACATGCTGAAGGGACCAGTAGCACAAATTGGTTCTTGGATAGAGACAGTGGCTGACTGTCTCTAACCTGAGTCACTTGGTACTGTACATGGGTGGGTGGCAGTGAACATAGCGCAGAATGTAAATAGCCTCAAAAGCGAATGCAGCCAGACTGAGATTGCATGAAATGATCCCTTATTACAATCTGGCTATTTTTGCACCACAAAAAGATGTCCATCTAAAACATGTGATCTTGCATTAAGTGTGACACAATATTCCAGCAATTTATCTTGTGTCCAAAACTTCCTCAAGTCAGAATTTGCAGACAACCAAAATTATTTACCCTTCCAAACAGATTTTTTCCCCATTTGTTCTAATGAAAACAATATCTACATTTGAATAGATGGACATTTATCTTGTGTGCTTGGGGGCAATACAGTACTTTCGCATGCATGCTTCACTGGATGTAACATGGAAGAGGAGACGTACTTCTCTGCGAGCGGGTGCAACAAAATGCTCCAATAGTGCCCATTAGTACAATGAGGGCCACAAAAGCTCCCACAGCAATGCCGATGATCACTGCCACTGGGAGAGATTCTGCAGAGAGCAACAAAGAGAAAACAAACATCTCAAATGTACATTCAATTCAATATCAGGTCCATGACAGAGAGTGCACAAAAGCACACAGTTATAATGTAGAGGCCAAGCTTTCTCTTTCAGGAACACACATGCACCAGATCTCCTCATCTCTCCCTCTTTTCTGTCTCTACAACAAACAGGAACTAAGGGAATACATGCTATATTTTATCACTGTGACTTTGACATTATCCCTCAAGTACAAGGCCATGCAATAAAAATACACAGCCACAATGTGACAGAAAAAATGTTCTGTACTGTATATAGTAAATTACAGCAAATTCAAACAAAAACTAATTACCAAACTTTTTGTTATCAGCGTAAACATTTTCCTACTAATATTGTCTCATCATCCTATTGTCTAATAACTTTTAATTTACACTCATTTAGGCTGGCAGAATGAGGGCTTTTATTTTCATTGAGTACAGAGCAAGAGTGTGTGAATTAGTTTAAGAATAATCATGTTTGTTTGTTTGTTTCTGCCAGGATGCTGTAGTGCGACTAGGAAGAGATTAAACCTGCATCTATATGCTTCCCCAACATCAAAGCACACTTTAATGACCTGAGTTACCAGCCTGCATTTATGACCTTCTCGCATTTTAAACAAATGCAAAACAACCAAGTGCTCCCCCCACATCATTAAAGCCTATTTAATGTCTTCATTGATCAATGTCACTTTCACATAAGCAGCTTATAATTTATCAATTGTGTGGATAGAAAACACAGCTTCCCCTACGGCAGAGGGGAAAAGGTCAACAGATAAAAAGCATTATTTTTTAAGAAATAGAGAATGTTTACATTGTCTTTCATTTAAAGAAAGCAGGAGGCACAGTATATTTATATTCAGGGTGCAGTGTATGCTAAGGGTCACCAGTTCAAATTACCAGGGAGTTGCACTTTATGTTAACCCAGAAAATGAATTTGTCAAGAATTTATCTGTCATCATCACATTTACTGTACATCAAACGTTTCAGAATTTAGGCCATGGAGTGTGACTCTGTATTACCATCTTGCGGTTCCAAATTGATAAAATGTCAATTTTGAACAACTTATTTCTGATAGAATTTGAAAAAAAAAAATTAAATGGTGTTTCTGTATACATAACTGCTGTATCAAAATAAAAATGTACCATATAATATACTAAAATGAATGTGTCCATTGATCATACACAACTAAAATTTAATACATCAATTAAATATTTGTTGTTTTTATTTGTTATTGTGCATCAACATTATTATCACAGATGACACAGATTAATTTGTTATGAAATCCTGTCTCATGCATACTTACACACATACACAAAAGCACATTTACACACAAACACACAAATGCTAAAATGTACAGTCACAAGCTCACAGACACAGGTCAGGCACAACCACGGTGATGCACACACACACTACAGCTTTGTCACAATCTCTTATCTATCACTATCTAGAAAACCACAGTCATGTGATTTGAAGAAGAGTAAGGTGGAACCTGTCGAACCTTGGCTCCCACCTTGTTCCTTAAGGCGTATGATCTCGGTGTCAGAGCCAAAGCTGTTCCACGCAGTGCAGTTGTAGATGGTCTGGAAGTCTGCCGGGACAATGTTACTCATGGTGAGTGTGGAGATTACTCCTTCTTCTGTGGTGACGGTTTCAACAGTGTAGCGGCCGGAAGTTCCAGACTCCAACACAGTTTCCTTCCATGACCAGGCCTGAGAAAAGACACAGGGTAAAGAGGTGGTATGTTTGTGAAATTTTGACCACTATTAGTGCTGTAGTGAATGTTTTGTTGTTCTACAAGTAAGTGCACAAGGAGACACATAGAAACGTATAAGCACAGGAGGGATATAACAGAAGAGGGCAGTAACAGACTGAATTTCCATGTAAAAATTTAGCTTTCAACACATTTAATAAAACGCTTTGCAAGTTTGTAGCCAAGCTAGCAGTTTGGCTGTATGGATGACATTGTTGTTCTGTCAGTAGGTCCACCATTTTGGTCCAGACTGAAAAATCACAAAAACTACTGGATGGATTTCAATGAAATTTTGTGCAAACATTCATGGTCCCCAGAAGACAAAGCCTACTGACTTCGCCTGACCTTTCCTCTGGTGCCACCATGATGTTGACATTTTTGGTTTTGAGTGAAATGTCTCAAAAACTAACTAACTTGGATGGATTGTCAAGACTTATAGTTCCAGTGTGTAACATTTAGGAGGAGCTATTGGCAGAATTGGAATATAATATTCATAAGTATGCTTTCATTAGTGTATAATCACCTGAATGTAAGAATTGTTGTGTTTTCATTACCTTAGAATGAGCCGTTTATATCTACATATGGACCGGGTCCCCTTCCACAGAGGGCGCCATGTTGCACCGCCATGTTTCTACAGTAGCCCAGAATGGACAAACCAAACACTGGCTCTAGATAGGGCCGTTCATGTTTTTTGCGAGTTTCTCCTACACGCTTGGAAGGGGAGGGTGATGCGATTGTTATTCAAATGGTTGCAAACTGTGATTTCACCGCTAGATGCCACTTAATCCTACACACTGGACCTTTAACTTTTCATCTAGCGTCACCAGAAGGTGATAATTTCAATTTGTCCAATTTTGGGGCGACTGTGGCTTAGTGGTAGAGCGGGTGGTCCACCAATCGGAAGGTCAGCAGTTTGATCCCAGCTTCCCCCAGCCCACATGTCAAAGTGCCCATGGTCAAGACACTGAACCCCAAATTGCTCTTGAGGGCTGTACCTTTGGTGTGTGTGAATGCATTACTTTTTTTCAACTGATGAGCAGTTATGTTATGTAGTTGAAGCGCTTTGAGTAGTCAGAAAGAAAAGGCACTATATAAGTATAGTCCATTTACCATTTAGTTTATGACCAAACTAATGACGTGATAATAAGTTCACTAGCAAGAACCACACCATCTACAGATTTGTTTAAGTGATTTATTGATGAAAACGAAAGATTATGAGTGAAGCTTGAACTCTTGTACTTCTTTTGTCTATTGCTTTGTGTGGGGAAGCTTCGTGGGGAATCCGCCGTAGCACCCGGGCATGACAGACCCCCCCCCCCCGGGACCCTACGGAGAGTAGCAAGGAGGGGAAATATAGGAGAAAGAAAGGGGTGGGAGGGAGGAACGCAGAATACGAGAGTGAAAGAGGAGGAGATGGTTTAGGTGGGTATTTATGGGAATGCCGGAGGTGGTGTGATTGAGGTACGGTCCTGCTCCTGAATCTCTGCTAAATAGCTCCAACCAATGTTAGCATGCTAGCATGCTACACTAGATGATAAACCTAAAGTGCTAAATGTCAGTATGTTAGCATTTTCATTGTGAGCATGTTAGCACACTGGCATTAGCATTTAGCTTGAAGCATCGCTGTGCCTGAGTACAGCCTCACAGAGCTGATAGCATGGCTGTAGACTCTACTAGGGTTGCCAACTGTCCCTTAAAATTTGGAATCGTCCCATAATTGGAAACCAAATGTGATCTGTACTGAACTTACACAGGACGCGCTTTGTTAATTTCATCTTGTTCAATTCAGTGCAAGTCTATGGAAGAGAACTATTACAGGTTAGATTATTAAGATGGTGATTTTTAAGAGATAGAAGGAAACCCTCCTGCTCTGTTATTCCTCAGCCTGTCTGTCATGTTATGTTCCACTACCCAAACAGTCGTGACTCACGACCAATTGCTACGATACGCCTGACAGTATGGATAGGACTTTCACAACCAAGTATGTAAGAAATGCATTCAGTGTACATTGGCATTAAGAATACACACAATGAGTTGGTGAGGATTATTCAATATAAATAAAACCTGTTTCCAATGAAACCTCCTTTTGTAAGGTTCTCTAGAACAGAAACCTGTTCGACACCACACTGAGCTAACTCTGACCCTGGCAGTTCATACAATAGTCGTGAAATTTAATCTATAGATTCATGTACGATGACACAAATTTTCCATTATTTTCGTGACACTCAGCACACCATTCAAACTAATAAGGTCAAATGTAGTATAAAGAGCGCCAAAGTACCCATAGGGACGAGGAATGGATGAGTCAAATGCAGGGGTTCAAGACAGGGGTTTGTTTCCCGTGTGAAACCATAGTCAACATTGATTGTTTTAAGGAAGTAGCCTATTTATTCTAACCCAAACCATGATCTTTTCCTAAACCTAACCAAGTAGTTTTGGTGCCTAAACCTAAACAAACTGCGACCATTACCTGAAATGTTTCTCAGCAAGCTTTATTTTGAAAGTCTAACCAGACTTTGCATATTTATTATTGCTGTCTTGACCTGAAAAAACAAAAAACAAAAAAAAAAGTGGTGCAGGCACGAACGATACTTCTAATTGAAATACCTTAATTTGAAAGTCGTACTGAGTGTCACGAAAAAAATTAAATTCCGTGACTATCACAAACTGCTGTGAGACTGTGTTGTGTTATGGCAGCGACTGAACAAGTGACTTGTAGCATTCAAGTGTTAAACCTGACCAAACCACCACACGTATGTGCTTTGCACAGCTACCAAGTGTTGAGCAGTGAATCCCTCTTTCAGTGGGTGCTTGAGTTCATCGGAAGGTGTTTAATGAGATGGTGCTAGCCTGCAATCATTATGTCATTTTGCCAGTATGCTCTTGGATGATTCTTTCACTATGACATGAAGCTTTATGTTGCTAACAGTGCACATCTCCATGGAGACACATGATGACCATGAATAGATGAACCCAGTACTATACAATAATACAGGGATGGTTAGGTTTTATTCTGTTGTAAGGTGGTATAAGTAACTGGTGTCAATGCACGGACAATAGCTCATTTTATTTTGTGAATAACTCAGTGATTCAGAGAAGTATCAGAGGGAAATGAATCAGTGGGAATACATAGAATATGTTTTATTCTATTGTGAATGGTTAAAACACTTTAGAACGCTGTGTTATGGTTAAAAATGTGGTTAAAATGTTTTTGTTAACTGGCCATCATCTCTGTTTGACAAGCTGCCAGCTCACTGAGATATCTCTGGCATTTGTAGACCTAGCTAATGTCTAATGGATAATTACAAATTGCATGTACTCTAGGCAGATCTCACCGCAATGTTTGGATTACTGTGCTTTTTGGATATGGCCATTGGGAGACTGTAAGCAACTATTTGTAGAGCAGTGCTTGCTGTGAACTAGAGGAATGTAAAAAGGTAGGGCAAGACACAATGCACATTATTTTGAAAACAGTAAATAATTATGATAAAAAGAACACAACTAAAAATATTTTTAAATAAAAATAAAGATTACATCTTAATAGCAAAAACACCAAATATTTTAATGAATTCTGTATTTCTTAAGCTATTTCTAAAGCAGAATATTTGATTAAAATGGTTTCACTTAGTGTACACTGTGATAGCATAGCAGCACATGCATTGCAAAAATAATTAAATAGAAATACTAAAAAAATACATTTGGTGGTATTTGGAATTTTTGTCTGGGTTCTTTGAAAAGCACTGTATTATATCAAATAACTGACTGTCTCACTAAGTCTAACTCCTTTCACTGGATCTTAATGGGCCAAAATAGATTCTAAGGCATTAAACTGGAGTGAATGCTGGATATATTGTATGATCGTTTATGGATGTGAGTAATGTTAAGCACTTTTTTCAATTTAGTCCAATCATTGCAAGCCCAGTCTATTATGTAATGTATATATTCATTTTTTTTTCTAATCAATTAACATTTGGTGTCAACTTGAACAGAACATCTTGAACTGTTTTGAGGGGGGGCAAGTCATACTAGGTATAAGGAAGTGATGGGTCTGACACACGATGGTCTAATGTGAAGTGACGTTGACACTTGCAGTAATGTGGTGAGAGAAACGTAGGAAAACAATAGATATTTGCATATACTGGATTTATTTATGCAGCGCTATGATAATGTAACGCATGCCATTTAGTGGCTGCTTTTGTTCAAGGCATCATAGTGCAGACTGTATTTGTTTTGGGTGACTATGGTGAGAATTACATGATTAATTTTTTCAGATTTTTAACCAAGAAATGAAGCAATTCAACTTCAAGCTTGCAATAACAGACAGATGGCTAAATAGAGTGGTGAAATGCAGTGTTACAATGTTTCAAATTTTCACTTTATTCTTAAGCAAAATAATGCTGTTAATTGACTTACAATTGTGTAAAATAACAAAACAAATTGATACAAAATAACAAAAGTGAAGAGCTTTCCTTGCCCTTATTCTTAAAATATTTTGTGGAGTTTTGGGTCTAAGAACAGATGATGTTGTATGTTAAAAAACTGTAAAACCCACACTGACAAATTTGTGATTTTTAGCTATATAAACAAAATTGACTTGACATAACGACATCTTATGTTTCACATCTGTAATTTCTGTAGACATAAAGCAAACGAAAGGAAAGCTGGACTTATACTTAAATAAATAGTTTGGAATCAAGGATAAACAAGGACAACAAACAGCTCAGCCTCCACAGACACCCCTCTCAAATAAACCTGTTATTAATTATGTTGCTAGTTAATGCTGGATATCAATATAATAAAAACACACATTAAATGACAAAGTATGGCAATTAACCACACACATATGCAAACACACACACACACAAATTAATAATAAGCACAAAGTAAGCTCAGAGAGTAGGTTGTTTATATAAGGTCCATACATTTTAATGGGATCAGTGCTAACAGAGCATAAGTGGGCATTAAATGAGAAATTGAGGGGTGAATCTGTAGTTTCATGTCCACCTTTTCATATGAAAACAAATGATGACGCTAATGCTATAAAATTCTTTGTGCTGTCCGTGTGTAGTTAACAAATCGATAGTTCAGTCAGGCATTATATTTCAGACACAGATGTGAAAAGAGTGGTCATTATATTATCTAATTTGCATTGTTCAGGTGCCATAGATCTGTAAATACCTATTTATGATTATAGTTTCAGATGCAATAAAATCAAAGTTGGGTTAAAGGTAAAGTTGAGACAAAAATGAGATCAGAAAAAGTAGTCCAGATGTACTTACAATGCGGTCTGGAGGAGGTGTACTTCGAATGAAACATTTGATTTGTCCTTTTTCTCCATGTAAAGCTTGCTGAGTCTGTGTACTGGAGATAGTCGGTGGCCCTGAAAAAGTCATAAAAAAGTTGGAAGATGAGTCACAGAAATTGAAACATGAATAATTAAATTCATTTTCAGTTTCAGGTCATATGACAATTCTGCTCAATTGAGTTTTTGTGGTACATTATACTCTAATTGCTCTCCTGTTCCAAGCAGTAACACCTGAAGTGTTCAGTAATTTGGGACTCCTGGGGAAGATTGCATTGCGGTGCAATATGAACACGCCTCATACCTTGGTACAATCTACACAAGGACACGCCAGGACTGAACGAAGGGCATAAGGGGGGGCCCAGACCTCATTCTGGATCAAGAAATTGTTGATTTATGGCTGGCTTGATTTCTCCCATGGAGATAAACGTCGCTGGAGAGTGCTACAGCAGTTCTTTGGAGCCTATTCACAACTACACAGATGGAAAGAGAAAAAATGCCATCATGGGGAGATGACACACTTGTGTCAGTGTATGTATTTGCTTGCTGTAGATTTGATCCCAGAACCAGGTTAGAAAATAACTAACATTAAGCACCAGCTCTCTATAAATACACAATCCAAAAGAGAGAATGGACATCCATCAAGTATGTACATGTATAACATTATGTTTTATCTTATATTGTTTTTCACTGTTCATATTTTAACTTTAAATAAACCTTTTATAACCTCTAAAATTCAGGTTTCTCCCAAAATAAGTTTGATTAAACGGAATGGCTTTATTGGAATTATAAACTATGTAAACATTGTTGGTTCAATCAACAGGAGCTGCAAGTATGGACTTCAAGCCAGCATGTGTTAAACCTTGGTCAGGCTACAAGATCTTGCCTGACAAGGGCAGCTCAGCCTAAACGACTGGTCTGCTTGCCATCTGGTCTGGAGGCTGTTCACACCAGGTGACAGCACTAATATGAAGACAAGATGTCACACCTGACCCAATTCTGTCTTTCAAGTGTATTTTCCCTTTGGTCCTGAAGAGCTCACAGTAAGTGAAAGAAACTGTCCATAAAAGCAGTACAGAAGCAATGGTTTATTTAAATAGATGCAATTACAATTCAATAATAACACTATAGTGGAGTTTTGTATGTGATCCAAGCATTTTTTTATATTATTTCATATATAATAATTCCAAATTAAATTGCATAGCAGTTTACCAAGAGTGGTATGAGGACAGGTGTTAATCTGGATTTTATGTTTCATTTAGATTTTTCTGAGATTGTGTATGATTTTGTGTTCATTTGTCTTATGCTGTTTGTTATGTAACTGTAAATTTTATGATATAATTTTTCTCTGTTCTTGCTTGGCTGTTCCCACCATCACTCAGCAATTTCGAATTTGGACCTCCTCACAAGACAGAAGCCCAACCAGACCCAGCTCGACATCATCAATCATTTCTGAAAAAATCATGTGGACATAATTCAATTTGAAATAATACACAAACAAACTGACATAAAAGCTGGGTTTCTGAAGAGATGCTGCCACAAAAATAACACAAGGAAAGGTTTCCATCTTAAAAACCTGTTAAAATAAAACATTAAGCACGTCTCTAGTGATGGTTAAAGTTAAGAATGTGGGTTTAAGGGGGTGGCGAGTGAGGCAGCTTCTTGATTAGTGAGACAATTCGCTTCTCTGCCAACTTCCCTCAAACTCCCGCTCTCTGACGATACATAATTGCAGTTTATTACCTGTCTCTTATTAAAATTAATTAGCATTTTAATGAGACTTTGCCAGATGGTGTCTTGGTATGCAACTGGAGTATGCTGGAAGGCTGCTACTGCTGCAGAATGAATGCTGCAGACAATGTAAGAAAAATATATTGATGTTCCCCTTCTTTCACTGGTTTGACAACATTGAGTGATAATATTAGTACAGCATGTATGTGCTATAGTTCATTTAAGGACATTTTTATGTGCAGTGTGCATGGACTAACTTGTGATTAGGAGATCAAACGTAAGTATGTGGTTCGTATGAGCTACAACTGTCAAAACACTGCACGATCAATTGCTTGCAGGCTGCTAAAGGCCTGGTGTGGTGTGGTAGCGGCTGGGGAGGATCTATTCAATGCATCAGAACTGCAAATGAGGAATACAATTAGATAGCTTTATCTCACAGACTCAGCCTGGGTTGAAAGTGTGTGTGTGTGTGTGTGTGTGTGTGTGTGTGTGTGTGTGTGTGTGTGTGTGTGTGTGTGTGTGTGTGTGTGTGTGAGTACGTGTTTGCTACTCACACTATGTGATCAGAGCACAAACAATTGGTAGCGGGGAGGTGGGTGGCACTACAACATCAATGTTAGCAGCAGGGGAGGTAATCAAAATGTTGGCCACAATCTTTCGCTCATTCATTTGAGGAGGTGTTAACTCTGGAGTGGACATTGCAATATGATTACACAATATCTGTGTGGGTGTCAAAAGGCCAGGGCTTCCTAAATTGAGGCCTCCACTTTGAACAAAAGCTTGACAGTACGTCAACGCACCTCTTTTGATTTCTCTGTTTTCTTTTGTGATAAAAGAGAGCCCACAAAAGCTACAGGACAACTGAAACTGAAGAAATCCATGGTGTGGAGATCCTGTCTATATGTTGAAGCTGCCAACCAGAGTGTAAATGCATAGCCACTTGTTTAAACATTTGAAATGGAAAACTCTGATGATGCAAACAAATAGTGGACACATGATTTCCATAAGATTATTGCTCCAATGAAGATTTTGAATATTAAACTCTACAATATAACTCTTATATCTTATAACTCTTTTAGTTGTATCACACAGCCCAGTCACACTGTAATGTGTCCACGCATAAGAGAAAAGTGTAATAAGATACAATTTGGTTAGTGAGAGAGAGAATATTGTTAATACGTGGTTACATTGCTAGTCTATATACTCTGTGTGACTGTAAGGCTGGGGGAGAATCTTTATTGCTAATATTAGAGTAATCTTCCTGCTGTTATATTTCAACTCTATATTACTGCTATATTACATTAAAGATGGGGTATGCAATTCTAATCCAATACACGTTTTTTTGTCAAATTCAGTGAATAGCTCCTCACCGTACACTGGCATTTGTCATGGTATTGGATTTCACAAATAATTTCATCTTCATCGCTAATTGGTCAGCTGAGGTAGCCATCATGTTTAGCTTCTGCAGAAATACACACTTTACTACCCTGAATGCTCTGACAGCCTCACCACATGTGCCTGCATTGGCTCAATACATCTTTACAACAGGACATGCAGTGTGAGCCATACTGTCTTCACTTCACACTGTGAAATACATTTACAGTAATAACTCAGTACAGATGGCACAGGCCAGAAACAGTAATAATTTTATTATCTAGCCACAATTGCTTTATCCAAATTTGCAACTTTTGAAGGGTGCTGAAAGCACAATTTCAGTAAGTATTTACAAAAAGAGTCTTTGCGGTATATGGTCACATTAACAGAACAACATAAGAAGTATGATTCTGCCTCAATAACAATATACACAATTATAATACCACACTGGAGAGCCTCTTGCTTGCATTATGAATACAACTATCTATTTTAAATAGAAACAATAGTCTTCAAGTGATTAGCCAATGCAATGTCAACAATTGTGTTTTGTGGAGAACATTCTTGAGGAATGAAGATGAGATTGCTTTACAATACATTATGAAGGATCTTATTTGTTCTCAATGGCAAATTCATGATGCCAAACACATGCCAATGACAAGGACATGCAAAGACACAACAATATCATAAATAAATCCTTGATAATATTAATGCGTGAAAAAAAGTTGTTTTGTCCTATAGTTTTAAATATAAGGTCCAATCCCTCTCGGTTAACAGGTATATTTTTTAGCAGCCTTTATTTACTGAAATTATATCTGTAATGTGAGTTCCTAATTATTTGACCAGATTAAGACCCCAGTTGAAACCCATTGATTATTGTCAGTGGGAACTGATTTCTAATGTGCTGGTTGTTTATTTCTAGACTTCCTTTCCACTTAATTGGTTGTACCAAGGAGGACAACCATTATGCCCTCCCTGGACAGACAGAGGACACCTTGGAGCTCTTGACCTCAAAGCTGTTGTGCTCCAAAAATCACATGAGCCTGTGTGAACAAGCCTAAACTTCTGAATGAACCATCTTGTTAGAAAACTTCACCCCAATCCTAGCTTTTTTAACTTGGTAAGGGAATAAGTTAAAGATATTTTTCACACATAAAAAAAATTGTCTGAGCTGAGTAGAGACAGTGCATGTAACAGGTACATATAATGGTAAAAGTGAGTTCAAAGTTTTCCACAAAGTCTTGCAGATCATATTTTACTCTGCTTAAATTTAGCTGGTCAGATGAAATGTGTTGCATCTTAAATGCAGTTTTCTCCTTCATTAATTTGCACTTTTCTTTCCTATACGGTGTCATTTCCAGTTTAAAGAAGGCCGGAATGCTAATTAACTAGGCACATAAAGGCTGTCTAGAAAGAGAAACAGCAGAAAAAAAGATCTATAACAAGACAGTGCTCTGTGGGATATTGGGGGATTCTCCAGCCCTCCCCCTCCCTTACTGTGGTAATGGGCTTTCTCTCCCTAGGCTGCCCAAGTACTGTATGTGTGTCATTATACATACTGCTTTGCCCAAAGACACACACACATACTCACAAACTCAAATGGCTGAACAGAACTACCCACACTTGGATATATTAATTAGTATTGCATGAATATATGGACCTTAAGTATACACAAGCTAAATCCTTTCAAGCACGCCAGAGAACTTCTCTCAATTCCATCGTCTGCAGGACTGTAAAAAAAGCCATGCATTTTTATTGTATGCTATATAAATAATCACACGCATGAGCGTGCACAGCCCCTCTTCACATGAAGCCACATGACGACCGCATATGGAATTCTGAGGAGCTTTCCATTCTGAAAATGTTTGACTAGAGTAAGCAATATGTATCCATTAGTGACTTAAATGCAAACTGTCTCCCCTGCTAGCTGTTTGATTATAATTAAATTACATTCTTCTCCAGGGAAAGCAGGAATCCTCATGTCTATGTGGTATCCCACAGTGGGAGCCAGTGACACACAACGGCGGAGAGGAGAGAGACAGAGGGAATCACAAATTATAAACACATGTAATTTAAATGATGGCATTAAGGAATTGGGGGATAACCGCAGAGAAAACAAGCAGCAAAGAAACATTCAAATGTGCAGTAGACACCATTGCATCGTGAATACTTGCACAACATTGCCTGTTATTTACTGTATCGTGGTCATCCTCCCCAAAAGCTTGCTCATCCATTATGTTAGTTATTCATTGTCAGAATCAATTGAGTCCTGCTGACTGTCAGTGATGTCGGGCTTATTAGCTGATGAGAGGTAAGGAGCGCTCACATTCATCTACAGTTGAGACAGTGGCATAGGACAATCAATGAACCTCAGGAGAGAACCTCCCACACGCCATCACTTCAACCGTAGTGTTTGCACGTTTGACAATCTGATTCGCCTTAAGGACCGGGTAAGAAATGATTCAAGATTCCTCATGTGGTTTGGAAAAAAGAGAAGAATTTCAATTATTCAGAAGGGTAAAAAGGAAGGAGGCTTTTGAATGTCAAATACCAATTCAGGCAGGGAGGTGCAAGACGGAAAAGAAGAGAGGAAGAATATGAACAAATAAAGACTAGAAGACATCCAGAACTTGCTTGAATTAAGTCTTTAGAGACTAAACAAACATGCCATTTCAGCTTTGTTGTATGTTTCCCAGTGTGCGCAGAGTTGTGTTGTGTTATCAATCTAATCTTTATTAAAACAATCCATCTTCTTTCTCTCATGGCATCATTTTCGAAAACAACACAATCTCAATAGTAACATGAGCAGAAAAGAGATGCATCAAAATAAACTGCTACGTTGGATATTTTGTATTCTGTTTACATATAAGGCTGCAGAAAGGATGCCAGTATAGGCAGTATAGCTTGCTTTCAACAGAATTTGAGACAATAGAATTAGTCATGATTTTTCCTTACGCCTTTTCTGCCTTGATTTCAACCGAATTCCTGGCTGAGATGGATGGGGGGGGCTCATTGCAGTTCAGAGAAAGTCATGGCTCTGATTTTGTGCTGGAGGGAATACTGGTATCCCACTCTCTCTGATATGCAAAGCTAACGTCTAGGTTTTGAAAAGAAAATCTTTACACACACTGTTCGCTACTTGATGTATCTTCATCCCCAAATCAGCACCAGTTTGCTTACAGGCAAACTCTTTTGTTAGCTTTTGAAATGTGCAATGATACACTGTCAGCATTAACTCAACATCATCTCGCCAGCTTCTTAAAACCCTCTCTTGTTTTGTTGTTTTTTTCTTATTGGCCCAGGTTTCTCTCACATGAACATGGGGGAAAATAAGAGACATGCAAATTCCACAACTAAGAACCTCTGCCACACCGAAGCATGCTCCCTGAATATCAAGCACTGATAATGAAGTCATTTGTTTGAGAGTTGCCCGGTCTCCCACCAAGGCTGGTATTCATTAGTCAGTCAGTGCCTCAGAAAAGGCAGCTTCCCTGTGACTCATGCAGAATATAATTAGCATTTAGGTACATTTCACCTGTTTATGAGATGTGCGACCATATCTTGACAGGACTTACCTTTGTCAGGAAAATTTATTTGCATGGGCAAGCTACGTGCCACATCCTTGTGCTTTGTGCTTTGTGTGTGTGTGTGTGTGTGTTTCATGGCTTGTGTTTTGTTACTATACCCCTGTATATATGTCTGGTAAAATTAACCGTGTCCCCAAGAAACTGCTATACTAAAAAAAGGACTACATGAGAGAAATAAAGCTGCATATTCTGTTGGAAGTTTTACAGACGGAAGGCTTTTGTAAACCACAGAGGAGGCAGAATACTGACTCCTGTGACAAATTGCTTTCTTCTTGCCACCGTTGACCCCAGACCTCAAGATTCACACTTGTATGTGCATGCATTTGAAAACTTTGTGGGTGTGCATCTAGGCCTATTTGTGTGAAAGACAAGAAATGTCAATAATACAGCTTACCATTGACAGTGAGAGAAACCTCCTTCTCCCCTGCTCCTACACGTGGGACCACAGCACGACAAACGTATTTCCCAGCATCCTCCTGTCTCACAGATTTCAGAGTCAGGAGGTTCTCATTGCTAAGAACCTGCAGCAAAAAAAGCCAAAGATCATCAAATGCAATGACAGCAAAGGCACCTTCGCATCTGAGTTAGCAACTAAAAGGCAGCTCTATGGGAAAAAAGAAAGTCAGCACATGGACCATTTATTACCTTAAAGGGCACCTCTCCTCAATTATTAAAATCCAATTTAGGGTCTGAGCTCAGTGGAGTAAAGGGGTTGGCTTTGGCCTTTGATGTTGACAAAAGGAAAGGTGAAATGAAACTGAATTCGTGGATCAAATCAACAGATCTTGTGTGAGAGCAGGTCACCTAGAGGCTGGGACTATAATGGCCTCAAAACCTTAGGTCTTAGTGGACATTTTTCAAAGCACATGACTATGACATCAAATAACTACCCAAAGTACTTTGAATAGGTCATGGAGGTCCTGAAACAATAGAATGTGTCAAATACAGGCTTTATCAGAGAAAAGCAGCTTTGAATCTATTGTAAGCCACAGTATGTGACTGTTTATAAATCATACTTGGTAGCAGTGCAACTCAGTATACTCACCACTCCAGATCCCCTCTTCATCCACACTATGGTAAGAGAGGGATTTCCTGTCCAGGCACAGTTGAACACAGCGTCTGATCCAAGGTCCACCTGCAAGGACTGAGGCTCTGCAGCCATGCGAGGACCGACTGTTGAAATAAACACCATTAACTGTCTATGATTCATCCATAATGAAGCATCAGCTGCGGTGGCACCAGCTCTTGGAGCTCAGCGTCAAAATATAGACAGTAAAAATCCATAACCATGCATTATCACGTTGCTGGCATTACTGAAAGGCAGTCTTCCTTAAGAAGCCACTCACAGTAGACGTCAACATTGCGGCTGATGTTGGTGCTGCCAAGAGGGTTGGTAACCTCGCAGGAAACGGGTTCTGTAAAGAAGGAGTGGTCCACAATAACCTCATATGTGTCTCCAGAGACCTCCTTGATTATACTTCCTCCTTTGGCCCACCTGGTGAGAGGATTAGAAGGTAGAGAAAGGAAAGATGGAAGAAATGGAAAAATGAAGGAAAAGGGGAAAAGGCATTTAGACAGGTTTTCACACCTCCTTATGTCAATAGAATTCTTTTGTGTGAATAAATCATAATTCTGGGGCAGGTTCTCTCTGCAGGCTTCAGCGTATTTTTGTGGCAGCCCTCCATGCTGTGACAAGCTCCCTGGCGACTCAGAGCAGACAGCACGTTTCTCATTACGCCAGGCAGAGAGTGCAGCACAGAGTGCCAGCTAAGAAAAACAAATCACAGAATGACAAATGGGTAGCTCCCCCCACCTATGAAGACGTTGGTTGACACATACTGTATTAAACGCAACAGCTGATGTTAATAAATTGACACGGGATCACATAAAGAACATCTGTTTGTGTTTGTGAATGACAAGCTTTTGTGACAGGGATTCAGACACTCCCGTCGTGTTTACGTGAGACTTTTATGATGTCACGGGCCACGACGTCTCGCTCTGCATGGTGTGGATGGCTCTCTGCTGCTACAACAGACAAGGCCCATTTATAAAAGTGAAGCGAAGGCATCTGTGGATGTCTTGGGTCTCTTTGGAAAATTTAGACGGTGCTGTGGGACACACAATGCATCATGCATTTAAACGCTGCCATCCTCCACAATAGAGATGTGGCTGCATGCTGATGTAGCAAATGAAAACAATGACAACAGAACCGGAGCCTGTCTCCATTTTATATTCCTGCCAGTACTGAGAGCAGTTTTCACGGGATAGGAAACTCATTTGTTTTCCATGACTAAGCTGGCCCCATGCTTGACTGAAATGCTATCATTTAAATGAGAACAGATTACCTCATTCAATCGGTAAGTGAAGTGAAGCAGAATTCTAATTGAGCTTCATGGGTTTTTTTTTCCAGCAGTAGATCTTTTCAGAGTTGTGTTCTTGTGTGACAATGATACAGCTGAGAGCTCTGCAACACCTGTGTTTCCAAAAATGTTGAAAATAAGGCAGACGGGTGCTTTTGGCCTGTCTGATCCAGTGGTAGTAGTATAGTGTCCGTGTGTCTGTGTGTCAGTGGGTATGAACAGATGCATACCCTTGATAGCCTTGGGACAGGATAGATTATGCACACTTTATATGTAGTCTCATTCTTTGAGTAGCATATTATCATATCCCCAAGATATTAGCACAGGAAATCATGTGCATGCTGCATATTGAAAGATTAAAAGAATGTGAAAACCATTATGTTAATGATGATGACTGTTGATGTTCATAGCAGTGTGTCACTGAATATGAATACCATTATGAATGTTTCCGCTGCTGTTTATATGACGATGATGACAAAGATGATGATGACGATGATATTAATTACACTGGTGATAGTTCTGGTAATCATGATGAAGACTATGATTAGGATGATGACAACAATGATAATGATGAAGAGAAAAAAAAAAGATAATGATGAAGAGGATGATGATGATGAGGACGATGATGACAACAAGATGATGATGCTGATCATGCTATGAATTACACTGGTGATGAGTTCAAAGTTCACTCTTGACGTCAGCTTTGACAAACCAATCTCTCCTCAAGGTTCATTTAATGGACTGTTCTGGAGTTTTCAGTCATATAACATGATCTTCATCAGCAAATGGAGTTATCCCATTTGTTCAAATTTCTATTTTCTTACCGAGCATGTTGGAAAAGTTGAGTTTCAAAGTTAATTCTTGCTCTTGGAAACAGCAGCCGACAAAACAATCTCTCGTCAAGGTCCATTAAGTAGCTGTTCTAGAGCTTTCGGTCACATCACAAATAATAAAAAGTGCTCAGAAAAAGTGGCCATCTGCATTTCTTCATGTGATCACATCTCCAAAGTGGAGGATTTTACTTTAATAATTTCGGGCAGTAGACAGCTCAAGTATGTCATAAAAATATGTCAGCCATTTCCTGGTGCAAAGATCGTGAGATGGCAGCCATCTTTGGACTAAACGTTTCTTGGTGTAGCTGTAAGACCACGCCGCAACAACTTGCACTGAATTTCATTTAATTCTAACTGTGAATCAGTATTGACAAGTAGTAAAGTTGAATATCTGCAGTTCTATGACAACTGGGTCAGGCCCCATTTGCTGATGGAGATCATGTCATATGAGTAAAAGCTCCAGAACAGCTACTAAAGGGACCTTTAGGAGAGCTTGGTCTGTCATACATTGGTTGTGATAATCATGACCATTATGATGACGATAACAATGATGATTGATCCATATATATTTTAAAATGTCACTGTTTCCACCTGCACTTTACCAGCTCATACTGTAAGAGTTGTAACAGGGTAAGCACAGATGTTTGGGCAGCCGGCTGCTCCCGAGTGGAGGTTGAGGCTGCCAGGTTTGGGAGCCCTTGATAGTGTTAGAGGGAGCAGAGACAGAATGCCGTCGTCCGCAGGGAGCTCTGTTGGTGTTCTGGGCCTTGTCCAAGACTCATGTCTAAACATAGCTGGCCCAGGGTAACACAAACACCTGCATTCCCTTTGGGAGGTTAGAAGGGCCAGCGCAAGCTTACTCAATAGCTGACTCACTTTACACTGCTGTATCCTATTCAGGGATTTGATTCAGACAAAGGGTGTTGTACGCTCGAGTGTATCTGTATGCGATTGTGTGTGTGTGTGTGTGTGTGTGTCTATGTGTGCAAGCACATGTGCGTACAAGGTGTGTGTTTTTGCGTGTTCATGGGTCTGTAAGCTAACAATGTTATACAGATAAACAGGTCTGCCGTTAATGGAAGCGAAGGACGAAGGAGACGTGGAGGGGAGGAGAGTTTTGTATTTGCTGAATGTGATTAAAGCAATAAAACAGTAACAATTAAATTAGGCAGGTATCTGTGCCATCAGCATCAAGACCCACAGTAAATCAGGCCCCACAGTTATTATCAGCATGGTTAAGCACAGCGCAGTGCAGTTCCATTCCCCCTTACATGCCTATTGAAAGTGATGACTGTTGATTTCTCAGTGGAATATGAAATAAATATGCAGGTTTAGTAATAGCATACTGTTATTTCGACAGACATAAATTGCAGAGCCAAGGAATTTAAGTTCTACAGATATGTACCTATATGTACATACTATCGATTTGAAAACAAAGACACAAAGTTTCCTATGGATTATGCCATTAAACCTGAAAAAAAGCAGAGATAACCCCAGAAAGTTGGGAATAACCTTGAAATGTCAGAAATAACCAACTTTTTGGGGGTGTTCAGGGGACTTTTTGTTGGATATTCCTAGCATTTTTCTTAACGTTTCAGAGTTATGCCAGACTTTTTGGGGTAAGTACAGACTTTTTATGTTTAGTCCCAACTTTTCAGGGTAATTTCCATCTCGTCAGGGTGGCATTGATTTGTGTGTTTGCAGGAACCGTGCACATTAATCTAAGCTGTGAATTACTGAACCAATTACATTTTAGGTGTTGCACCTAGGCACTTACGTTTTTTTTTAAATAGTAACACTATAAAGTAACAATTCTTTCTTTCACACATTTAAAGGACGCCTGGTGGCAGCTACTGCAGGCATAAGAATGTGGCTAAGGAATAGTAGCTTTGTCCAACAAAAGACAATGGCATGTATCAATTAGCTAGCTCCAATGTTTGCAAAGAAAGAAGGTATGGTGATTGTAGTGTCAGTCAAAAGCAAATAAACAATCTAGCAGTAGCAACAACAACAACAACACTGAGAATATAAGTGTGGGGAGGACTGGGATGTTATTTACTGCAGTGCCATGTGGGGGATTTGTTGGCGCTCTGTGCATGGTTGTATGTGCAGACGAGGGACCTGATTTGCTTTGTTTATTATTCTTTCTCTTCTCTCTGGTGGGTTCTTGTTTGGATCTGAGAAAACCCTCTGTGTCTTCATCAGAGGGTGGTTGAGTGATTGTGATGTATGCCAGTTAGCCCTCCTACCATTATAAACAGTAATGAAGATGTTCTGACCCACTCGTCTTCCCTCTCAAAGAGGATTGATTCCCTGAGTGCAGAATGAAACACATGCCCATTACTCTTACTTCATTCACACTTTCAGCCCCACTTTCATCTTATCTTCCAACCCCTGCCTCCACACCAAGTCCTCTCCAATCCCCTGACTTCCTACTACCTTACTCTCCCCTTGAACTGTGTTCTGACAAAGGTTCAGGTATCTGTAGAAATATATCTTATTTCCATTTCCACGTTTAAAGTCAGATTTAATGAACGGGTGTGGCAATCACGAGGGGTTGTAGGCAGCAGAGAGCACCATGCCTTTGACTAGTGCCCCCACTATCTTGGGTCTGTGTCTCAAGTGTCAATTGAATTGGAGGATGGCAAAGTGGCGCAGTGCACATTGGGAATGGATGGCTCTCTCGAGGATGGAAAAGAGGCCATCCGTCTAAGAACTAGTCTGTCCTTGTGCCGTATCTGATCTGGGGTAGACAGAGTGTATTAGCACTGAAAAATGGCCCCACACTGCTTGACCAGCTTCCTGCTCTCCTCTGTGATATTGCTCTCTAGAGGGGGAATTTGTGGGGGACTCTCCCTAGTCGAAGCCTCTCAGGCAAGCATTATGAGGCCCAAAAATCTCCTGTCTACCATGCCCTGCACTCCAATGGTGCACGGGAGTCCTGAAGCGCTTGTATAAATTGCAGATAAATCTAAATGGGAGACTATGAAAGTGGAGAACTGGTGGAGAGTATAACCTTGAAGTATCAAAAGTTATTAGTCTGTGTGGATATTATTTAATCCCACAGTGGATTGTGTCAATGATAGAGAGCCAGACAGCAGAGAGAAAGCGAGAGAGAGGAGAGAGAAGGGGAGAAATAAATTACATAGTGGGAAAGTGGAAGTTTTAGTCTCTTTTAGCTTCAACCTCCAACCTTTTTTCATTCTGTAGTTTGTCAAACTAAGAGAAAAAGTCATCTCAACTGCCACTGCATTTTAGCACTTGATACCCTGGGGAGAAGTCTGATTCTAGCATTGATCCAGTTTCATAACAATAGAGGTTAAATCCCTTTGCAGGTGCAATAGACATCCTGTCTATGCTGTGCACCTACACAATCAAATACAAACCTTGTTTTCCACAATATCACTGCTCTCCCTCCTCCTTTTCTTTTTCAAAAGGGCAGAATCCATCAAAAAGGCAACATCTCTGTTTTGCCACCTGTGAGTGTGTTGTACATCCATTTCATTTCCCAGTACCATTACAAGATTCAGAGTCGGCCGAATCCCTTTGCTATCGATTTCATTCCATTTATTTTTCACTGGATTTTCAAAACCTCCCACACAGAAAACCACCTCTTGACAAATCACTTCAGTATTACACTTCTAAAGGGCCATGCAAGATTTTATGAGAATTATTACTGCCCATTTTGTTGTTTCATCAAAATTACAGATTTAACAAGAAAAAATACAAAATCCAAGTGCAATTGAGAATGTGCCTATCAATAAGGTTTAATAAACAGAGGAAATGGGTGAGAGGAATGCAGCTTTTCATACTGTTGAAGAATGATGCATTAACGTTAGGAAAACCACTGCACAATGAGATGTTGTCACAAGGGAGGCTGTTTTGTCTACCAAGTTATTAGTCTATTTTGTTGAATTTTTCATTTTTGGTCTAACTTGATTTGATATGTGCCAGGTTATATTTCATATACAATTTTCAGTGGGTTTGTGAAGTTGTTTGACCATCAACATATGTCCAAGACTTTCATGCAGGAAACCACAGTTTGTGCCCCTTCACAGTCCCACAGTTGACGTTTACTGTTTTTAGAAACCATTAACCACAATCTTTCACTAACCTTAACCAAGTGTTTTAGTAGCATCATTTACAACAGAAGTTCAATTGGAACTGAAATAACTTTTTGGTCAACAACCTTCACTGAAAACATCTTCTCAAAACTGACTGGATGGCCCTCACCCATGTTATGTAGAGTAATCTTTAAGTCATTCCAGTGATTTTCAGTGGCAGTCACTGAAGAATCTTCACATTTTTGTTGTAAAACTGTATCTCAGTGGCGATTTCCCAAACATATTATTTCTCCAATCTGTAGTCTTTGGAACTTTAGAAAGGCAATAATGGTTCTAAATACACTTAGGTCTCTTAGATAAATGACCTATGACTTATGAGAGTGAAGATCTGTGTTTCCATCTTTCCTCACAACGGAACATATCTACTCTTGGAAAATCCAATTTTTGGAACATTTGAGCTGTTAAAAAAAAAAAAAAATACAATAAAGCAAAAATAATAACTGCATGAGCTTAAATTCAAACTTACAGTATGCACTGTAGGCAATATTCACACTACTGTTTGACACACACATAAAAACCCTAGCAGACCCCTGGGAGGAAACCTGCCTTCCTACTGTACACTGTGGAGCACAACCCAATCTCAGAAAAGCTGTAATCTTGACAGCTTCATCAGATGTCATGCACATTATGTTTCCAGCTTTCCTCCAACACACTGATGGACATTTAATGTTCAAGGGAGATGATATGACCACAAACCAAACAGCTACGCAACAAAGCGCTGTATTGCTTTGGTGCAACCCGGTGGAACATGACAAGGTTTCCCAAATGATTTTCCTGAGGTGTATTTTCATAAAATTTTTCAGCATGACAGTGTTTTATTGTTTTTCTTTTCTTCATATGAAAGAATGGGCAGATATAATGGTGTCATGGCATCATATGAAGGTGTCTGGCAATGATTAATGCTATCAGCAAGTGTTACATTTGATCTAATGTGAAAATGTATTTTCCACCAGAAGATTAGAGAAGACCTCATTTAAAGTTAATTGTACCACATTTTTACATTGCAGGATTGTTCATGTTTTGTGCATTCATGACTTGTGCGTGTGCTCTAGAAACACTTTTTATGATCTCACCTGTAGAGTGTGACAGGAGGGTTGGCCTTTGCAGAGCAGTGGAATTTTACAAGGTTGCCTTCCAGAACAGGCTGAGGTTCCACTGAGAGATTGACAAGGGGGAGATCTAAAAAAACATAGAGACACAAAGACAACCAATTACAGAACTGGCAGCCTCCTCAAACATCCTGTAGAGAACTGTAAACCTGAGACAAACATTACGTTGTTGACATTTTCTCTGGCTGAATAAGGCTCAGGAAAAAAAAAAAGACATGGCACAAATTTTTGCAGAGAAGACAAAACAGACACCTTATAAATAGAAAATATGCAACCTCAAAAGAAAACAGCTAAACACACGACATGCAAAATAAATTCTCAGGTTTATTTAGGGGACCTTCTTAAAGTTTTTTTATTGCGACTCAAAACTGATTTGGCATAATTTTATGTAGCTGTATGACACATACTGTACTGTAGGTAATTATGCTCCACTTAAAACCAGTAGGTAAAAGTCTGTATTTGGGTTATTTTACAATACACTGTGGTAGCACTTAATACAGTTATGACTGAATTTATTACAGTTTGTGGCAGCATTTCCTCCCAAATAAAAGGCAATTACTCCTGAATAATTTGATCCCCTATTTTTTTTATCTTCCTCCCACCCACCTAGGGGTCTAGGCCCAGTTGCTGAATAACACTGTAGAATATTTCACAGGTGTGGGAGAGAACATGCTATTTTTACGCTCATGTATTCATTAGCAACATTACAAGGAGTGAATCAAAGGAAAACTTGACTTGATAATGAGTTTCAGTAAATGGCAATTTGAAAACAGTGAATAGCCCATAGTGTAATCCTCTGCAATTAAAACAATGAACAACCTCAGTGATACAGTACAATTAAAACAGTTCTTAGAATAACAAGCATACAGATTATGCAAATTTAATAAACAACTTAATTTATCCTAATTGACAAAGGTGGGATTCTTTTTGAAGATATGTGTTAATTTCCATATCAATCCTGTCCCATGTGAAACAAACAACATTTACCCCACAGACTCAGAGAATGAATTTCAAGTAGGTGAATCTATTTGTCAGGGTTTCTAAAAAGAGGCATGGTATATTTTGTTGAGAACTTCAAATGCAGCAAGGGGAAATTGATCAAAGTGACCTATAGCTGACCAGTAGTTGTTCAAGTATATTTTTAATATTAATGGAGAATCAGGTGGATGGATTCAATTAATTTCAATTCCTACTCTCATTATGAGTTAGCTGTCAAGGAAACCAAATATTATTGTGTTATATTTAACACTTACTTGGAAAATAGTACATACAATTTAATAATATTTGACCTACCTTAACAGCATGAAGTAATACTGAAAAAAACACTTTACATTACACTTGACCTGACAAGGCAATTATGTGCCATAACCATAGCAGGGTAACTGTTTTCTATGATGCTACTTCCACAGACTCAACTTCGACACCACCATTATTATTATTATTGATATTATTATTATCATTTTTCATTTGTGGTACCAGTTACATACTGGTAATCAGAACAGTACATGCAGGCATCATGGACAGTAGATTAGTCACAGGGGGAAAGATCTGGTTCTGGGTTTGATGGTGGTGCAGCCATCTGTTTCAAAGGTGTACTAAGTCTATCTGCTGTGTGTTCAATACTAATGCACTAACCAGGGACTGTGTTTGGATGTGGATGAAGAGCAGTGGTGGGAACAGAGATCCACACAGAATTAAAGCAGCACACAAAAATCGCTTAATGAAGCCAGACAACACTGTGTATAGTTATGGAGAGTGATTCTGTGTGTGTGTGTGTGTGGGCATGAAGTGTAGGAAAACTGCTTTTTACCCTGTGGCTGTGCAGATGCTCTGGGCTGGCTCAGCTGCCACAAAGCCCCAGAGAGGAAAGGTGGTCCAGGTGCCATATTCCTCCCTACTCACACACACCATATTCCCCATCAGCAGAATTATTTCCCTCCTAGACAGTTGCCCCCCACCCCCGCCAACCACTCTACCACCTTCAAATCCATGAGCTCCACCTGTGCCAGTTCTCCCCAGGCCAGTAAAGAAAACAACAACATTGTGGATCCTGGAGGACTGAAGGCCACAATGAACCAGCAAGCCTCTCCAGGTACTGAGCAGCCAACTGTGTGTCTGTTTATTTGCATGTGTAGGCACATGTTAAAGGGGGGTATGTGTGCATATGAAAGGACATGTGGGTGTGTGTTATAATAAAACAGGAAACCTATCCATGCCGTCAGCAGCAGTGTTAGCTGCCCAGCAGGTGTTTTTAACATCGCAAGCGATTAATTGTGTGGACAAAAATGTGGGCAGAGGGAACCTTACGGGCAAAATGACAGATGTGGCAGTGTTGGAGTTGGTAATAAAATCCAGCAAGAAGCTGGAGAGTAAAGAGAGAGGCAGACATAAGAAGAGAGCGGGGAGATTTGGAGGTGGTGTCTGTGCTAATAGACACAGAGTATATGTAGACGCTAATTGTAGAAGCCAAATTCACAAGCCTTTTTCACTAAAAGTGTTCCTATGTACTTTTCAATCATGCCAACCTTTTTCTCTGGTCTTGCTGCCAAGAGACTTCTAAGGACACAAATGCTCATTACTGTCAATCTGGTTACTAATTAATATCCTAAATGATTGAGGCGTAAAAAGTGACCCTTCCTTGAAAAAGACCTCAGTCCCTCGCTGCATGAGGTGACATCTATTTCTAAGTCAGATGCAATTTTGTTGTATAATTCCATCTCCCTTAAGAACCACAAGGAAAGACAGCCATGGGAGCAACAGCTGTCAAGTCTGCCTGCAAAGGCCTTGGGTGTGACTCAGAGACTGTCACTTCTCTAACCTTTGACCCTTCAGATATGACAGACAACTACTTAATAAAGAAGTCCATTTGCCACTTTGATGTATAAATGCATGAGTTGCTGAGCGAGTGCATTTGAGGCATCATACGACAGCACATCGATATGCAAGATTGTTGATTCCTCAGACTCGTCAAGAGAGTAGTAGCGAGGGACAGAGAGGAGGAGGGATGGATAGATAGAGGGAAAGGGGGATAGTAGAGTAGATAGAGTGATAGGAGCTCCAGTGAAAACAACAGGATGAATGGGGGGGTAGTGTTATAGTTGGCAGACAGCTTTTGATCGGTTAGTTCAAAGTGGAGACCAGATGGTGTTTTTGGAACAATCTTCCTACTTCTCTCTGTTTCCTGGAGATAGTGCCAACATAAATTGTTTTTCCCCTTTCTTAAAGCTCAATTTCCAATCTCTCCGGGTCACTGTAGACAGCTGTTCTCCAGTAGGACCAGCCTCAAACTCCAGGAGTGTCGGCTCTTTCTGAAGGATGGGGAAGCTGGTTGTGGGCCATCCTTTTGTGGCTTATAGCCTTAGCAATATGGGCACACTGTCTTATGTCTGGCTGAGTGGAATACTTGAGGGGAGAACAGACTGACTGAGAACCTGAGGTCCAGCATATTGATTATGAGATATTTAGCCGTGGAACAGAAAATTTAAATTTACTCAGTTAAATGAAGGATGTTCTGCTATTCATACAGCAGCTTCAGTGAGGAGTGCTGCATTCCTTGTAGCATCTGTAAGTGTCTAAATATGTGCATGAGCATCAATGTTTTGTTACTGATCCAATCAAAAGATAGCAGTCAAGGCTTGGCTTATTGCATCAGATAGATCTTCAGGGCATTGGAAGTGTGATATTTAGAAATCATATCTTCACACTGCCTAATGAGATCACCTGAGATAATTCAGTATTGCAGCATCATTAGAGTTTAATCTAATGTACAGAATATCCTGAGCATTTTATTGCCCCTTTATCCTTACACTCCTTCCATTTCACTTTCAAAGTCTTCTTCCTTCAGATGAATTTGCCATTATCTGCTTGATTAAGCAGGGAGAACATGTAGCAGCTACCAAAAACAAATTCTCCTCAATTGCACATCTGCATGTTCTTTATTAATTAGTCCCAACAAATGGCATTCATTTTCCTCCCACATGGCTCAGCTTGTTTGCAATGCAAACACACAGAGAACCTTGGCTTTGCTTGTCCCTAGCGCATTCATTTCCCACTATGTGTTTGAAAGTGTGTTTCTATGTGGGGCAATGCTCTGCAGATTTGCAGCTGGACTAGAAAATATTTGAGGAATATTTTAAGTTGTGTAATGAGTGGGATTCAGCGGGACATGAAACTGTGGCATTAGAATCATATTCCACTGCAGTGGTTTTATGCCGGGGGTAGGGAAGTTTACTGATTAAAGTCCAAAGGGCATAATGCAAGTTAAGTCATGCTGCTAGAGAAAACAGCATCAGGGGGTAGCCACCCCTCTGCTATCAAATAATTACAGTTTGCTAATGGACTGGTATGGACAACTGATGTCAGCAGTCTATCCAGGGTTCTGAATCACCTCTGTTAGCTCTAAATCCCTCTCATTTTGACAACATCACCAGTACACACTGTATTTAGATGCTAATTTGTCTAACCCTAGGTCAGATAACTCTGTATGAACCTCTGTGGGAATGAAAATGCTGAGGTGGATGTAAATCATGTGCATTAAAGTGATGATTAAAGAAAAAAATCTGTTGTAAAATTCATTGGATTTTAGGCTAGTTTAAGCTGTAGAGCAATGTGCCGGGTTGTGTTTAGATTACTCTAATTTGGATTGCTATAAGGATGGAGCAGAGAGAAAAAGGGGACCTAAGCGTAGAGGTGAGCGGAATATGAAATGTTGAGAAGGGCAAACAGACTGAGAAGATTTTAATTACTTTTGTTGCCATTAATATTATCTCACTAATATGGTCAATTAGATAACCCTGGACAGGAAAATAAATGAGACTTTTAATTCTTGACATTGGGTCTAACACACAAAGAGACATGTGATTGGAAATACCAGCATTTATTCAAAGAGTGTAAATGCTCAGTGGATATTATCCACAGTTTCAGGGAATACACAACCATTGTGGGAAATCTGCTTATTTGCTATCTTTCTGAGAGTTAGATAAGAGCATCAATATCAATTTAATTTCTGTGCGTTCAATACAGAGCTAGCACTCAGAGTGTGAGAAATATTTGCACGGCATTAACCCTGCATTCGATAACTTTCCACTCCTACTTCTAATTAGGAAAAAGGAAATAAAATGATCTAATCTACAATTTCTACAATCTAAATTTAAAGTCTGACAGCTCGTCATATGTGGATGGCAATTATTCATGTTTAGTCATGTTATCATGATAGGAAAAACACCAACTTTGATCACAATCTTCAGACATTTGCCAGGGTTTGGACTTTTTCAGTTTTAATATTTCTAATTACTTTTTTAACACCTGCAGTATCAATTACTGAATTCAGTGATGAATTCACATTACCATTGGCATGCTTATCTTGAGTAAAGCAGACGCAGGCATGTGATCAATTATTGTGCTGCTGGACTTAAGTGCTGCCTTTGACACAATTGATTGTGGCATTCTTTTAGACTGAGGCACTGGGTGGGCATATCTGGCACTGCACTAGACTGGTTATCATCATATTTGTCCAATAGGAAATTCTCTGTCACCATTGATAACTACATATCATCCTTCTCCCATATCAAGTACGGTATGCCTCAAGGTTCAATTCTGGGTCCAATACTGTTCTCCTTATACATGCTTCCCTTGGGTGATGTCATCTGCAAATATGGGATTTCTTTTCATTATAAGACAGTGTAGTCCCTCATTCGTCCAGGAGTGATCTATCGTAGAAAAGATTTCAGTCGTAGTCATTTGGACACTGTTTTCAGAATCAAGACGTTTTGGCTCCCATCCGGAAGTCATTCTCAATTGTGAAAAATGGACCGGGAACTGAATGAAATTTCTTTTCATTGTTATGCAGATTACACACTATTGTACCTCCCTGTCAAGCCCACTGACCTTACTATGCTGAGTTCTCTGCAGGACTGCCTGTCTGACATAAAACATTGGATATTGATACATTTTCTTCAGGTCAACTCAAATAAAACTGAAATCCTTGTTATTGGGCCCCAACATAGCAGTAAACAAATACTGCCATCTACTGGCTACCTGTCACAACATATCAAGCCTGTTGCAAGAAATCTTGGTGTCCTGTTTGATAGCAATTTATGTTTTGAGCAACATATCACTAAGCTTGTCCAATCATGTTTTTATCACATCAGAAACACTGCAAAAATCTGATCTATTTTTTAGTGATGCAGAAACTGTTGTACATGCCTTTATCTCCTTACGCCTTGATTATTGTAACAGTCTGTTCACTTGTCTTAATAAAAAAAGCAGAACTCAGATGAAAACTAAGCTGGACAGAGCTTTTGCCCCCATGGCCCTGATGCTCTGGAACAACTTCCCAGAAGAAATTAGGTTGTCTGAGTCAGTGTCTTCTTTTAAGTTTCTTCTCAAAAAGCATTTTTATAGGAAAGCATATCCTGATTTTACCTGAGCTGTCTGTTTATTTTATTGTTTTTATGGATTTTACGTATTTTAATTAGTTTATATTTTATCATTTACTGTGGTATTTTATTTCTCTCTATGTGAAGTACTTTGTTTTGGTAAGTGCTCTATAAATAATGTTTTATTATTATTATTATATTATGCCATGACTTATAACCAAACTACAGTATCATTCACAGTTGAAATCTTGAAACATTGCCAATTACAGTATATGAGAACATCTAAATTTTGAGAGATGTTTATGTGAACGGCATTAAGTCCAAATTAACCAAAATGAAGTAGCACACAAACAGACTTCAGTGTGATAGAAGCCACAGGAAAATGTTTGATGATATCCAACTTAACTAGAACCATTTTGTGCTGAACATATTGTATATCAGTGCTGGCCTGTCTATTGGCTACATATTTTGTTCTAGAAGTATTTAACACTGCCAACCATTATGTACCAGTATTGTTAAATCCTGATATGTGACTGGTTCTTGGTGTAGAATAGAGGGAACACCCAAGCACAACTGTAAAGAAGACATGGTGAAGTATTACATTCATTTCACAAGCTGACACGGAGAGCCTGAAGGAACCATTGCTTAGATAGGTAGGGTGATGGCTTTCACCTTCTCTGAGAAAGGCTCATTAAGATAGAAGTATAGTGGGCAGAAGAAACAGAGGTTCTGTTTCTGTTTCTCCTGCTCCAAAGAGGTAATACATGTTCTCCTGTCTGGCCTTTTTCTATTGCCTGACAGTGGTCTCTGTACAATGGTAGGATTCAATTTTTATTTATTATTGTATTATTATCATTAATGAATGCTTAATAATACTCTTGAAAATTATTGAATTAGCTTGACCATCTGATTTTGTTCAGCCGGGCCTTCAGATCCTTTAAGGACTCACCTTCATTGGCTGCATCCTTTGGAGGATCCAGCCCCTGAATGAGGAGACAGTTTTGGTGTGATGCCTGCTCTGACAACAGCAGCTTCCCATTAATATTTACCACTACATTGTCCTACCACACTGCCCTATGTTGAGGAGCAATTACATAAGTCACTCCTATCCAGACCTATGTGGTGTCTGGTCCTTAAAGAGATGGACGTCAAGTTTCATCTGCTACTATTCCCCTTACCAGTGTTGCATCATTTATATATCTGGCACCTGTTTTTATTGTTACAGAAAGACTGGGCGCTACTCTTCTTTGCAACGCGTGATGCATTCATATTTAAGTAGTTTCTTGACTTCCAACCTCACAAAATTCAATTCTGATTTTATTATCATAGTTAATGGAATTTGGATATGGTGTGCATCTGCACCATAGCTTATATTTTTGTTTAAAAAACATGCAGTGTTTCAGATGCTGTTGTTGAACCAAGAACCTTGTAATCGAATTAGGCACCATTGAAATTAAGCAAATTGATACCCAACACAAATGAATCAAAGTTCAATTACAGCATGTTTCATTTCAGGAGCAGCTTAATTTGGAAGTGGATCTTAGCACAAACTCCGGAGGCTCTGCTGAACTGTGCTGAACACTTTACCTGTCAAATCTGAGGAGGGGGTGGGGGAGGGAGAAGGAGCAAGGGAAATGAGAGGCTAAGCCTTGTGGGAGACAATTTGAATCTCGACAATTAGTCTCTGCTGTCGCTCAGTTTGATCTCATACTGTGAAAAATGTTGTCAGGAGCTTTAATTGTGTAAAGAGCACATTTTGGAATGCTAATTAGAATTCTGCTGCACTCATTTTTCAGGGTTAAATCATACATTCAGATGCGAGGATGATGCTATGATGGTGAGCATTTATCACAGACACATCATTATACATGGTGACAAATCAGTTTACATGTAGGCAGACTTCCCTCTCTGACTGCGTAACAAAAAATGGCGAGGACAGACTGCAAGGGTTGCAAACACCAACAACTAATCATTTTAACTCCTGAGCCTGAGTTGGCCTGATCGTGCCGTGCCCGCTCTTGCCATGCTTGCCTCTTGTGGTGTACAAAATGAAAAGAATGGAGCCGTCAGTCATATTGGCTCTCTAAATAGCATTTTCTGCTTTATTAGTCATACTTAATGGTGTTGAAGGGGCTATGAGTGATGCAAAATCTCTTTGTTCAAAGCTCTTCTCTTACTGTGAACGATTCTTGATCGAAAAAAGATTCCCTGACAATTGAAGCTGAATGTGTTTTACACGCTGGGCTTACTGTGCCTATTTTAGAGGGGAATTGTGCATGCTCTCATCAAAAAGATTGATGGCACGAGCAAGGAAAAAGAGGTGGGGACAGTGTGCATAGTGCCACAACAGGCAGGTAGTTGGACCAAAAAAGACAATCCCATTCATTTAAGATGGACAGCTCCTTTGATATTTCATCATAGCCAAAAAAAGTGATGCATCATCAATCCATCCACCCACCTACATGGTATGAAAGCAAAATGGAAACCAATTATACATATCCATCAGAGCCTAAAATGAATCCTAGATGTTTACAGAGTGTTAGTCATGTATTCCTGTCTGACAGTTACACGCCTCTACATGTGACAAATAACTCATCTGTAGATGATCGCTAACCAAGGGACTTCAAAAACCAATAACTTAAACAAAAAACTAAGATTAAGAGTAAGAGGGAAGGGAGAGATACTGAAAGCAAAAAAGGGAGAGACAGAGAGGTTGAAGTGGTAAGCTTACGCTGAATGTCAATGGTGACACTGGTCTCCTTGCCATCGGGGACTGCCTTGTTGGAGGCCTTACATATGATCTGCTGACCTGTCTCAATGTTGGAAGGCGATAGGTAGAGCGTGCTCACAGTGCTTTCTCTTCTGCCATCCCGGAGCAAGGTCTGCAAAGAGTGAAGTAAAGTTGAGTAAAGTTAATAAGTAACAGTGCAGGAAGTCTTGTGGATTAAATTTAGTAGGCCTCTAAATCTATACCAAGTATGGTTGGTTCATCAGATGCATAGCCATCCTGGAACCTTGGATTTTGATTTTCAATAAACAGAATCTCCAACTATTTTGATTTTGGGCAGTACACTCCAAATACTGTACTACCAAAATTTAGAGTCATACATGTTGGATTGTATTTTCAATAGCTCATATTCAGTTTGGGATTCTAAACAATTTAAATGATATACAAACAGAGAAGAGAGATGGAATAAACAGTTAACCACCAGATAAGCTTTGATGGAGAAGGTGTAAAATGTGAAAAAGGAAACAGCAGCAAATTCATGAATAAACACATCTTGTCCCTTGGGGGACTAGAGGCAAACCATCAGAACACTCTAGCCTGTAGTTTTACTGCAAAGCTGATTGATGGGAAAAAATAAAAAAGTAGAAATATGTTTTTTGAGCCTCTTTTGTGTGTCTGGAGAGCTGCGCTCTAGTGCATGGCTTGTCATACTCCACAAAGGAAATCAATCTTCTTTTCAGCGCTCATCCTCTGAGCCCTACATTGTGGAAGCCATCTGGAATCGGTTGGTAGCGCTCAGTAGCTCTCACTCCCCCCAAAATGCTCAGGGGAGGGCTCTGGGAGTCTATGTTAACCAGCGCAGGGCAGAACAAAGTCACTGACTAGAACAAATTGAGTAGGCAACGGGGCACAGTGTGGTCAACCACGAAGTCAAGATGCATTTCCCTGCCATCTCTTTAAAGGAGGCTCACTGTTGCTTTGTGTTTTTGAAGAAAATAAGACCCTTCTATAGTGAAGTACATCAAACATTTTCTTAATATAGACACATAACTACTATGTTGACCAGAGGGAGCTCACAGTGGACTTGCTTTACTGCACTGCTACCTTTTTATTCACCTCACAAATGTATGGATTGCCTCATGGATATTTCCTTTACTTGGATTCTTAAAAACTATTCATGTCACACCTCTGTGTCGTAATGCACAATCTAAGGACCCAAATGCAGAACACAAGGAAGTGGTAAACTGGATGGTAGTAGCAAAAGTCTTTATTATAAAACGGCAAGCAATCACAGTGCTCTTCCAGAGTGGGTGAGGCCGGTGTGGTACGCTGTAGCCAGTGATGACGTAGTAGACCGAGTCCATGAAGAACCGACTGGGCTCAAAGGACGGACACGGTGAGTGTAGGTTCTGGGTTTGGCTCGTGTAGCATGGCAGGCAGAACAGGAAAGGCAGTTGGCTCGTGTAGTGTGGCAGGCAGAACAGGAAAGGCAGTTGGCTCGTGTAGCGTGGCAGGCAGAACAGGAAGGCAGCTTTGCAGAGATCAGACAGGACACTGTGGCTGTGATCACCGGCAGGGGATAACTCTGTGGCAGAGACAGACAAGGTTACAAGAGAGATAACAGTAGCGAGTAACAACAACATAGCTTGGTCGAGGTAGGAGCCGTGATGAAGGTATCGTACTGGTGTATGGCGACGATCTGGCGCTGGTTGTCTAGTAGAGCCAGGTAGATATACTGTGGAGACTGATTGGATGATGAACGTCAGGTGTGCCGGTGATCAGCAGCAGGAGGGAGAACCAGGGAGCCCCGCCCAGGCCAGTACACACACACACACACACACACACACACACACACACATACACACACCCAGCGACGAACAGAGGACAGACAAAGAACACAGGGAGAGGAGACCACACTAGAGCACACAAGGATAGGAAGACAGATGGCTAACTATGACACATTGTCTATACGACTTTTTAGTCTACAAACCAATACTTCTCCAAATGTTCTCCAAAAGGCTCTTTACTTATGTACAATAAGTTGGAATATAAAACAAAAGTTCTAGAAAGGCACAAAAGGTAAGTTGAGATGTCATGACCGAAATTTAGCCAGGTACATTACTGCTTATTAAAATGTTCTCACAAAGTTCAAGAAAACTAAGCAGCATAATACTTCAACAATCATAATCACTGCCTACCTATTAATCATTAGCTGAGTCAAACTGCGGCTCATTGTTCGTGTACATACCAGTAGAAATTATCTCTTGATTTGTCTACTTTAATGCAAGGGTTGCTTTTTAATAAAACTGTAACTATGTAACTAACTATGTGCCCTCCTTCTCTCTTAAGCATACCATATTCAGGATAATACAATTAAAATGTCATTGCACTTGTAAAATCAGACGGTGAGACATTTTAAAAGAAATCGTTTTATCTAATCATTCTACAGTTCAAGTACCTCAAGGTTCCATTTTAAGTAACATTAAAATATATAGTATTGGATTGAAGACAAACAAATTTTTCTGTGTATTAATAAGCATTTATTAATACATTTATTTATAAGAATATATAAGTATAAGGATATTATAGATGCCATGCATGTTTCTGTGAAGTCCATTTGTATGTGAAGAACCATGATGAAATTCATAGTTGTGCGTGAGTCACTTCTAAAGCAGAACGCATTAGCTGTCAGATGCAGGATATGTCAATGTAATATCCTTTCTGACACAATCAGGATTGTTTCCGTCGTCGCTCTAGACCTGTCTGAAGTCATTAATCTTAGGAAGGGGTTAGCTGGCTGCTGCATTGAATTCAACACCATGCCACATTACAAATTGATAAATTTTCATATCACTGCCTGGAGCCCATGTGACGAATACTTTAAACCATGCTTGGAAAGGAATGGCAAAAGTAACAATACTGAGATGGGTTGCTTTTTTTCCATGTACATGTAAAGCTGCATCAGATGATTTCTGACCAGTAGTGGGCAAAGGAGACAAAGAAACACGCAGCAATAAGCCAAATTGCTTATCAAATCGATTAATGTGTTAGCAAACATTAGCAGAAACTGTTCAACAGGGGCATCCCATTGGCACTCGTTTTTTGGCAACCTGTTGAAGGCCTGTTGAAGGCTTTTAGTCTTGGTTTGGACTGGGCTTGTTTACATCATCTCTCTGCCATCTACCGTATTTTGCATTATTTTGTGGGGGTACAATTGTCAGTGTGGCTTTTATTTTGAGATAGATTGTCTTCTTTCTCACAAAAACAGCACAACAGCTACACAAACCCTTAGCCAGTTAACATAACATTAGCTAACCTAGCTTGAGTTAAAGCTGCAACTGCCAAGCCAAGTTTTAACTTAACAAGAAGGTGACCTGTCAGTAGAAGCCAGTGGCTTCAAAAAGCCATCTGGATTATCTGCTAATTAAAAAAACGGCTGAACCAAACTGATTATCTACTAAATAAAACTTGATGTGCTGCCAACCAAGCTAATTCACTGTTAACCCTGAACCGGCACTGTGTTTACTTTGAACCTCTATTCTACCTGTGTTTATGTTAATGATGCCTTTAATCCATATATGAAAGTTTAAAATGTCTTTGACGCATAATGTACAAATCAAAATTGTCACAACACTAAACTGTTTATTTACATTTTTTAAAGTTTCATAGATTTGCTAAATTCACCAGAAATAATACCAAAAAATAGTTCTACAAAGTAGACACTAAAATAGCAAAGCAAAATTGGCAATTCTTTAGGATGGACTACAAGAGAGAGGAAGTTGTAACTCAGCTGCAATGGTTTTGGAAACCAAACAATAGAAAATCTGGGCCTCGAGTCAGGAGCGTGGTTAAAAGCACATCGTTGCCTTTAATGTGTTACTGATTAGCACATTATGTATGGCAGCAATTGTGGATTTTGGTGAATTGCCACCACAAAATGGTCTAACTTAAAAAGCACTGCTAGTATTGTGGGTGTAGCTGAGAAGTCAATCTATGACCAACCACTGGATCATATTTGCTAATGGTTTACACAAAAACACATACACAAATGATAACTAACACAAATCCACATAGATAATAATTAAAAAATACTTCATTGCTAATGCATATGTTCTATGAGAACAACAGAGTCTATGAGTTACCACTCACAAATAACAGGCTAGCAACCTTGCACTATATCTTGTGAGCGCTTATATAAGTATATAGTATATAGATAGAATAGATAGTATATACTTAGTAAGTAGATAGTAAGTAGATTGTATACTATCAGACTACTTTTACTAAAAAAAAGAAATAAAAGAATCTGCTACGCTACATTAAAATACATGTTTTATAGATGTAGCTGAAATGTCTTCAGTGCAATAAATCAGTGTAAGGAAGGTAATATCTTGAGAATGTGTATGAGATGTTATATTTGCACAAGATAAATAAAATTTTTATTTAAATATGAAACATTTTACTTAGTTAAAAAGCCATGTAGTCTCAGATTTACCTTTAATTCTCTAATTTGGTCACAAGTTCATTGAAAACATTAAGACTTATTACTCATCTTTTATGAGCATTTCATTCAAACCCTCAAGTCATCTAAAATATAAACCTAAAACATTAAGTCAGAAATGAAAATGACCAACTGGCAAGCATGCAGGAAAAGCCTTGGAGGGTGGTGTTGAATTTAGTAAGTAAGCAAAAGCTAATAATTTAAACATCATTAATATCCCCATAATACACCCATGTACACCCTGTACTATATATTTATCCAGAAGTGAAAACACACCATTTTTTTGCCATAGTCACTGAGGTTAAATAAGTTTCTTTTGCTGAACTTAACTCACTATTCACCTCAAAAAGATAATTTCAAACGTTGTCAAAAGCAATTAATTGAAGTGATCTATATTTCAGATCACACTTTTAATTTTAATGCTGAAAAATGAGGTTAATTAGCTTGCCAAAATCTTTTGAGATCTTTTAAAACTTGCACAATGAATTATATTAGTGTTGAAAGTAAAATGCCCTTTGACTTAATATTCTCCTCCACTGCTGGGAAAACTACACCTGTCTCATACTGAAAAACAGTTGACATGTTTAATGCCCACTTTAATTGGTTACTTTATTTGTAAGTGTTTTCCCGCCCTATTACCCAATGAATGTGATGATTCAAATGCAATAAAGTGCTCTAATTACATAAAAAAACTCCCATGAAGGATGGGAGAAAATAAAACTGAGAGGCAGAAAAAGTAGCTGCTTTGAACACTTGTAAGAAAGAAGGGTGGAACTGAAGCAGCTTCATGTAAACTTTAGCAATTTTACCTGATATTAAATGGCTGCACGATTTACTGCAAAGCTGAGAGGGTATACAATAAAAAAAAAAAAAAATTCTGGTCTTGCCAGCAAGAACAGCTCATAAAAATGCCATTATATATATTTTTTTAAACCTGCTAACACTGGGATAACTCCCCACTCTCCTACTCACCTCTCAGCTTGCCACCAGGGCATTCAGAAAAATATTAGGGCGGGATCATGTTTTTCAAATGATTTGTTATACCATTCTAGTGCAAAAGTATCATGGAGCGCAAGTGTGTGCACCTCCAAACCACAGCTCAGACCTGGAGGCTGCATATTACAAACAGTCCTTTGCTGTTTGCACTGAGCAGCTCCACTGGAGCAGATGGGAGATGAGTGTTTGAGGGAGAGAACATTATTCATTAATTTCCTCTGCCCACATGTCCCCAGCTAGTCTTGATATTTGAACCATTCACCTTACTGTGACAAACTTCTGCCACTTAATTATTTGGGGTGCCCCATCAGTAATACTACAGCTCTGTTTTTTAAGACTACTCTCACTAATGATAAGCAATGCATCAATTCAGTGACTCTCTTATATGGTAAAACCAACACACATTTTGGCTGTGTGATAGCTTTAATCATACACTTTCTCTTTAACCACTGGTCCAGTAAATAGTTTTCAAGAGGTCATAGAAATTAGGTTTTGGAGGCCTTAGTGGGAAATTATCTTTGGGTCAGAACTATCATTAGATATGACACCATCAGGAAAGCCATTTCTGTGAATCCTCCACCACATCTGCTCACATTAGTCCTCTTCATCTGCAGGATATGAGAAGACCATCAGAGCAGATGATTATGCTTGCAAAATGTCCCCCTACTGCTCCAAAAAAAGAGCCATCTTCTTTTAATCGAACCCATTGCTTTTTAATGGTAGGCAATAGAGATAAGAGGGGAGAAGGACATACTTGGGCAGTGCAGGCATGTGAGCAACCATCAGCTACCATCACAGAATGTCCTCATATCTTTCTTCGCTCTTAGAGGAGGTGAAGGCAGGAAGCGCACTCTCCTCCCACCATTAGCAAGCGGCACCTCCAGCAATCACGTTTTTCAAATCGGCCTGGTGCCGTACCCCAGTCGAATCAATGACATTTATCTGCTCTTTGAAAAAAGCCGATAATGGGATGAGGCAGCGCGAGGAGCGAGGGAAGGCGGGGGAGGTGTTAGTGCTCTAAAGTGCCTGGTGTCTTTATATCCTTTGTTTAAATGGAAATGGAACATGACAGTGTTGATTGCATGATTAGCCTTGAGGGTGAATGTCATTCAAGAGTCTACGGGGTCAGATGATCACGCCACCAGGCTGGTGTGAACAGTGGCTATTGTGTGCTATTGTATCAAAAGTGGGGACACGATCTGTCACTGAAAATCATACTTCGCCGTGGAAAGGTTCAGACAGCTTCCAGCACAGAAAGTGACATAGTAGATTTTATAACAGGTTGGGAAAATGAAGAGAGACAAATGCCACTGAAGGAGGAGATCAAAACACCAGAGAGACAGGTAAAGTCACTGATAGTTCCATGATCTCACCATCTGTTTGTCTGAGTTGATTAGTATACTGGGAAAAAAAGGCCAGCCATCTTTTTTGTAATCAAAACACAACCTGGATTTTCAAGGGATTTATTCTTTAAAAAAACAGTCTGGATGCTGAGACAAACGCCCACCAATGACTCAGGCAGTCACTCTGAAACATGTCATTGATGTTTACTGTAGCACTTTTCCATTAGTTGTTTACAGCAAAGCAAGACATGCAAAAATATAAAGTAGCAGGTGTTTTCATTCCCTCCCCACCTTGTCCCCAGCCGTTCTTCAAACCTGGTATGACACACACCTCTATGCTTACCTTGGAGTACATGGCCCCATTAAGGACCTCTCCGTTGCGGCTCCAGATGATTGAGGCTGCTGGCTTGGCGTTGTCAGCATGGCAAGTCAGATTGAGTGGGTCACCAGCCCTTAGGCTCACCACCGGCCCTCCACTGATGACTGGGTCCTCTGGTGGAACTATTGATACAGACACACAGAGAGAGAGGGCATTAGCCATGTAATAATGAATGGGTTGCATATTATTAGGAAACCAATATTGATTGTGTAATTCACATTCATTCTGGACTATTAGTTATGTATGTAGACATGTAGTTGAGTTATTATTCAATATGTGATGTGTTATTTTGTTGAATGTAGAATGGCATATTGACATGACTTCACTATTTTTGCTTTTACATGCAATTATCAGTCTGATAAATTATCTTTCCACAACACTGTGAAATGGAAGTCTGAACTACATAAGACAAAACTAACTACAAATGGTACCTGCAAGGATTTCACTGCATGACAATGACACCTAACCCTCATCACACAGTTAATTCCCATGTAATGAGAGTACTTACAATGCCAACAAGGGACAAAACTTTGGTTTATTGTATACAAATAATTTTTCTATCTATGATTACTCATTCAGCGAAGATAATGACTTCACAGTGAGAACTAGATTTATCCTGTGCTTGAACGAAAACTAGCAAACGATGGTGCGGTTTGAGGCATGAAAAGCTTTACAGTCAAAGCATGACTCTCTAAATAACAATCAACTCTGCCATCAGTCAAAACAGATGTGATTTCCCCACTATACATAAAAAACACACATAAATGTCATCATTAAATGTAATTCAGTCCATGTATAACCCCCCTCAGACACACAAATGTAAATTTGTTCCCCCTATTTCTCCCCCTCTCAGCTTTGACAAATACAACAGAGAGAAGAAAGCATCACAGCAGTGCTGTACAGTATGTGCCTGTAGATGGTACTGATCAAAGTCCTTTTCCTGTTTTACCCATGAGCCGATCTGTTTGTTTTTTTCTTTTTTCATAACTGAAACTGCAGTGAATTATTGATTGACCTGAGTGCTCATTACAATGCAGATCTGGGGCAAGATGAAATCAAAGGCTGCAGGCAGCTGCCATATTCCCCTGCAAAAGCCTCATGATTGGAGGAAAGGCTGTTATGGGCTAGATTTATGCTGTCAAACAGCACTGAGATGAATGAAAATAGAGAAAATGTAATTTGGGATGCTGTTTTGTACATTTAATGACAATAAGTATAAAAGGGCTCTTTTGTGGCAGACATAAATGAGAGTGTGGTGCCAGAAAAGTGTGCATATAGTACTATATGTTGCTCGCTCTTCAATTAAATTACTAACATAAAATTACGTTATTACTTTAACTCGGTTTTAGTTTTAAGTTGCTGTAAATGTGTTTTTAAAATGATCAAAGAATACCTCTAGTTTTATCTCCGACCTAGATAACTGAATTTACTTTAAAGTTATAATCCTTAAGATTTTCATTAAATCAAACCGTGTTTTGATACTATTTATGGTCGTAATTTTTTTCAGCAATAGCCATGTATTTACATTGTGTAATTACCTCTTTATATAATATTTTTATTGTTAGCCCTTCCCCCACTGGATAGAAATTACGTTCCTACTCACGAGGTATTCACATGAAATTATGCAGCACATAATTCAGTGTTACTGTTTTAAATTTTATATCAGCCTCTCTGCTTACTGTTCACTCTCCTAACGCTAACCGAACATTAAAAGGGTGGCTTTTATTGTGACGCAGTAACGGGAAATGCAATGTGTTTGTCACAGAGGGAAGCGCTAACTGCAATCGTTTATCAAAAATGTGTTTACAAAAAACGACATGGAGATTTGTTGCGTGGAAAACTACCTGTCCGTGGGCACCATGAAATCAGATCACGATTGCAATTATTTTTGACCGACTTCTCTATTAAAACAATGTGAGATTGTTTGGTTGCACAGTAAACAGATACACCAGTTATATTTCTGAAAAGTATACTGCTCAAGGGTGTTGCTTAATCAACCAGGACTGAAATCTTAAGAATTACAACTTTAAGATGTAGATTTTAGTCTATTGCAGAATTGGTCACGTATCCTTTTTAGTATCATTCAGAGCATGTGGAACAGCACTTTCAAACTGGTCATCCACAGTAACATTGTACTCCAGTTCTTTGGCACAAGCTCATCTTAGTCTTTAAATGCTGTGGTTGATTACTGTGTGGGGGTGGCATTTTGGTCTTTTGCTCATATGACTAATGCCTTTGCATAACAAAAAAAATATTGACTAAAAAACATGGAAAATGTTTGTCTAAATTATCAGGCATCATACCCATCAGTAGCACACATTTACAATGAGTAAGGATTAAATCAGACCAGTGTGGGAACAGTGAAGTCTGGACTCTGACTAGACCAGACCAATAATTCTGACCAGTTGGACCGGTATATCTACTAATTCAAAGACAATTCCCACTCACTAGTTCCTATTGTGTGTTTGAGTTTGAGATGCCGTGTTAATTCTGGCCGGCTCCCTTTCATGTGGTCTTCATTAATATGCAAAGGGTACGGAGAGGTAGAGGAATCTCAGGTCAGCACTAACAGATCAGACGACAGTGTGCTGATCTAGGCAAGTAAGAAATAATCTTTGTGAGAATGTGGTCACCTTCTGATCCTTTATCAGCAATTGGAAACAAGGTCAAGAAGATCACATTAGTTTATTCGTATGCTAAGAAAAGAGCTACTGCGTGGTATGCAAATGAGACAGGGAGCATGTGAAAAGCACTATGAGCCGGGACTCTCAAACAGCTCTCCCGTTTGTCATTAAAGAAAACGAACAAAATGCGAGGCTCAGTGTGACAGTTGATTGCAAAGATCCAGTGTTATTGGCTTGCTGTCAGTGCTCACTTGCACACATGACTGAAACATTAATTAAATGTCAAGCATATAAGGCAGCCATAAAATGGTTTTTATGGAGAGGAGAAGATTAGAGAGAAAAGTGTGACAGTATGTGACTGATAGGACTCAGACCTGAATTCTCACCGCACATGCAAGTGAGGTGATTTTCCTGCTATTATCATAGTTTGGGGTTTTTGTCCTGTTTCCTGTTTTATTTTGAAGTGTTCCTCCTTGTGTGTCTTGTGTGTTGCTTCCTGTCTTTGTTTGCTTTTCCCTCCTGTTTTGATTGTTTGCCCCGCCCTAATTATTTGCACCTGTGTCTCGTTGTCTCCCCTACCTAAGTGTATTTAGCCAGAGTTTTTCCTTTGTTCAGTATCAGTATGTCATTTGTACTTGCACTTTACACGTGGTTTCCCCATATGTTCAGGTTGGACTCTTCTGTTCCCTTTTACCTTGCATGGATTTTTGGATTTGTACCTTGCCTGCTCCTTGTTTGATTTGTTTGCCTGTCTTGGACTGCCTTCCCGATTTGGACCTCTGCCTACCTGACTTTCCGTGTAAGCCTTTCCTTATACATTACTAAACTGCCTCTGCTCTGCCTCAAAGTCTGCGTTTGGGGCCTATTCCCTTGTGTTTCCTGTTTCCCTGCGTGACACCCATACAACAGCTATTGCTTACAAGTGTTCAAAACTCTTTGAGAAAGAGTGATCAGAGGCTTTTTTCCCTCCTAAACACATGTTAACACATATCAGTGTCTCTAAATAGATGCTACAGGATAAGATAATGAACAAGGTTATACCCTCGCATCCCGTAAGTCACTGTGCCTCCCTTTGACCTTTAACCGTGTGTTTCCCAATAAGGGCTGTCAGAGCATACAGTGCAAGAGGAGTTCATGATTTTGTGCATAATGGAGCTACATGGGAGATAGGAGGTCACAGGCAGACCAAACAGAGCATTGCTACACTTTCAGGTCATGTCCCCCTGGAAGGCTGCCTGCCAGCAAGACACTGAGAGTAAATGGTGAGTAGACAGGAAGAAGAAGGACGTGGCTGGCTGCCTCCATCCTGCGCCCATACCTTTTTGTATCTTTCTGTCCTCCACTGTGTTTGAGGTCTTACTGTATGCAGAGGGTGGAGACAGTTTGTGACAGCCTGGACTGAATTTGTTTTCTGTGTAACTAGCACATGTGCAAGGCTCTCAGCTTGTGCTCCTTTGGCTTCTTTTTGAAATCACCACCACTTAAAGAGCATGGACAAAACCTCTCACCAAATCTACAGGCAGTTAACCTTAATTACACAATAGTCCAGTAAGAGAACATTTCTGTGCTCTTTTTCTTGGCAGGTGAAAGCCTTTATGTCTGCTGAAGAAATGGGAAGATTTGACCACATCCATTGAATACAAATGAAGGACTTGAGGAGGAAAAAATATTTTAAATAGATATTTAGCTCTTGCTCTTCATCTGAGATCTTAAACTGATCCTGCCTTATGACTGCCAGGTCTGACAGTTATACAGAGGCCAAGCCTTGAACTTGAATCAGCCATCATCATTACTGGGCTGTTTGCAAACTCGGCAGTCCCTAATGGTTCTAAATTAGCTCTTTACTGCAGCCATTCGATGGACTTGGCATAAGTAGTGTGGTCAGTGGTACAGATTGATCGCTCCTCTTTAATTAAAGGGCTGACTCACTGCAAACTCTGCTCAACTTGCTACTTTTTTCTTAGGGATAATAATGTAATCCCTTTCAACACTTTCACAAATTTGCATTCTCCTGTGCATGGATAGTCAAGAACGCTGTCAGGACAGACACTGACATTTGCACGTGTTTCAGTGATTAGAGGTTTTATGTAAATCAAAGATAACTAATAACAAATCAGTCACAAAGGAGTTTGTGCTTTTTTTTTTTGCTGTCTGTATTAATCAAAGATGTAAGGTGTGTGTGGTTTCAATAAAATTTTACTTTAAAATAGCCAGATACAAAAGATACAGCCAGTCCATTACTTTTATCATTAGAAAGAGTTTGTTAGGGTTACTTTGACCCATGGCTTCATTAGATCATACTGTAAATGTCATGGTGGGTTATAAGCTCCAATTTTTTTTTTTTTTTTTTGAGGGAGAAAGTAACATTACATTAACCTATCCCAAACCTATCCCAGGCCCTTAGATGGATACTTCCACTATTTTGTTTTAAGGCTGCTAAAATTTTATGGAGGTCCATCACCTCACCCAGTGTGAGATAAGACTGGATTTATTTATGTATATCTCCAAATCTACCAATGCTAGACTTATCTGACTATAAACCCCACCTTGGACACCTCAATCAAAAAGAAAAAAAAGACAAGTGATGTCAGAAAGCCTGGACCTCAGTGAGATCATTTACTTTTATTGCATAATCAAAGTTATCCATAAATGAGACCAAGGCATATTGATGTGTAATTAACTCAACAGTGCAAGGCAGTAAGTCTGTCACCTCTGAGGGTGGCCTGAATAAACCCTGGGGGTCATAAAGCTGCCTTTTTGTGCCTTGATACATAAGAATTCCCCAAACACAAAACATAAAACTTGAATTGAGGGGAAGCTGAAAACATGCGCTGGAGTTGGCTGAGAAGTCTTCTTCAGTCTGGTAACAAGTGATGTTGCTGATGGTGAACCTGCTGGGTTTTCCAGGCCAAACCAATATTGGGGGAACTTCTCCAAAGCAGCCAATGAAATCCTGCAAGCACCCCGGCTTTCCGGGAGGGTGAGCAAGGGAGAAAAAGCAATTTGGAGGCGAATGAATGAGGGAAGGCTCCTCGCAAGGAGGTTGGATGGTGTAGGGGAAGGGAGGTTGGCAATGTGTAGCTGCTGTAGTGCTGTGCTTCGGCAGACGTGTGCTGAACAGCAATGAGCTTCCTGACTTGCCTGTCTATTTCAGAAGAATGCTTGCACGGGCAGCCTGTCACCCCAGTGCGACAGCTTGCAGAGTTTGTGATTGATAGATAGATCAGGGAAAAAAAAGACAAAAAGGAGAGGAATACACAGCGCAGGTGGATACGAGACATGCGTGGCTCATTGGCCCAAATCACCGGCCCTCTTCAAGTGCTGTCATTGTACATCTGTTTGAAAGCCAGAAGATCCTCAGCCATGTGCGCACACATACACACAAAAGATGAGAGAAAAACTATGAATGAATGAAAAACAAAGTGAGAGAAATGCACAAAATCATTTTACTGTCACAAACAGGATGACAGATGGCAATCACAAGCAGCATGACAGACTGTACAAAATGTATACACAAAATAAAAAAGCAGCAGAGGACTGATTTGCAGGAAGGTAAAGAATAATAAACTGGGAGGGCAAATATGGAAGGAAGTAGTGGGGAAAAAGGGAAGTAGAGGAAGAAAGCGGATGGAAATGAATGCAATAGGGGACAAACAAAAGATGATTCAAAGGCTGGGGTATACGCAAACATAATTTTGGTAACATTTTAAGTGCAGTATAAAAACACTTCTTTCGGTAGTGTTGGAGTCATGATCTTCCAAATGAACAGTGCTAAATAAAATGGAGGGAAGGAAGGATGAAGATTAGATGAGGAGTGGGGAGATGCCAGAGCTGTCAGAGACGTGCAGAGCCTGCTCCTTCACAGCACAGCCATGTGCAGCCCCAGAAGCTGCTCTCCACAGATTGGGAGGGTGCTGACGTTGCTGCACACCACCCGGCTGTGTTGTATATAGCTATATGTGTGTGTGTGTGAGTTTGGGGGTGGGAGGCAGCGAATTTGGAATTCAGGTTCCATAATCACAGTTAAAAAAAAAAAAGTGCTTATTTCTAGGTTCTTGCAATTATTAGCCCCCATGGTTTTAGATTTTTTCCTCATGCCAATCATTAGTTTACTAACAACAACTACAGTTAGCTGAAGCAAACCTATTTACTATGAAGTGTGAAGTCAAATCAGCTCAGCACCTGTACACAGTTGGTACTGTTGTTTTGCAGAGCACAGATGTATTCGTGTCATTTCTCCTCCTTCTGTTGAAATGCTGAGAAAAAAAACCCCCAAAACATCCTACATACAGTCTGTCTATCATAACCATGCACCTGTTCACAGCCTCTCTGATATCATAGATGTAGTTATCGTTCCATCTTGTGTTTCAGACAAAATGGGAGAAAAGGCATTGTAACATAAACGTTAGTCATATTTCCTCCCAGAATGACTGCCGTTTGGACACCTTATCTCTCCCTATACTTAGACTGAGATGCTTGGCAAGACCTAAATTAACTTTTGTAAGTTAATTGGTTACTTACACTGGAGGCTCAAAAGCTTTTTTTATTTTTTACTTTACGTCTCCTTTTAAAGCACCACTCAGTAAGAGGGATATGGATGAGACCCATTTCTATTACTTTAAATGATGAAATATAAGCAAACAAAAACACATGTGCATCTAAATAAACACAGTACTGCACACAATTCATAGAGGTAAAAAAACAACTAACACCACTCCTTTAAACAGCAGGCTAATGTTAATGTTACTTCTAGCCCTGCTGAGCTGTCGCAGCACTCTACAGAGGCTACCCTGAAACTCTACTTATAAAAATACTGCAATACTGCAGACAGACAGAGAACAGAGGAAAAATCCTTTTTTTAAACTTTTTCCCAAGAAACAATAGCCAAATTGCACTCATTGTTATATATTTGTGAAACAACTCGCACACCCTCAGTGGAGAACAGGGCTAGCACCACTGACAAAATACACATTCATGGACTGTGTGGAACACTATCGGTGTCTTTTTCTCAGCCTGAAAACTTCTAATTCCTCAGTAGCTTTTTTGTTTTTACCCTGCCCTTAAAGTTCACCTCCATTACTAAAAGGTTGGCAGTGTGATCCTTGAGAAATAATGAATTCAGACTTATTCACAAAAATGGCTGATTCAGCTTTGGCAATTTGAAACAACAATAACAAAAGATACCCTTGGGCTTTTGTGTACATGAATATTGTTGCTAAAGCGCTGCTCCAAAACATTAACAGTGCAGGAAAAGAAAAACAAATATCTTGCACACAATGGCTCATTCAAATGGCATGCTATCACTTATGTTTATCAGAAGACCAGCGTCACACTGTGTTTATGAATGCCTCTCATTTTGAAAGATCTTGTAGAAGGTCTTTGAAGATTCATCCCCGGCAACAACTGTATGTACATTTCATTTAATATAATGGAATGAACCAGACATGGGTTCAAATGTAAAGCTAACAAAATAGCATGCTGTAAAGACATCTCATAGGAGCAATAAGAAAAAGAAAAAGAGAGAGAATTTATTACTTCACACTCTACTGCATGCATTAATAACTGTTATATATCTCTCTCTCTGTCTATCTATCTATCTATCTATCTATCTATCTATCTATCTATCTATCTATCTATCTATCTATCTATCTATATATATATATATATATATATATATATATATATATATATATATATATATATTAAAAAAACTTTGTCCTTCACCCTCCGCGGGTGGTCTCATCCTTCGAGCTCGTGTCCTCTACCAGAGGCCTGGGAGCTTGAGGGTTCTGCGCAGTATCTTTGCTGTTCCCAGTACTGCACTCTTCTGGATCGAGATGTCTGGTGTTCTTCCAGGGATCTGCTGTAGCCACTCCTCCAGTTTGGGGGTCACTGCCCCGAGTCCCCGAGTGCTCCGATGACCACGGGCACACACTGTTGCATATATATATATATATATATATATATATATATATATATATATATATATATATATATATATATATATACTGTATTTAATTAATATTACAGTTCCTGACAGCTATGTGTTTTTCTTTGTTTTCAGTGAGGTGAAATATTTTCTCCTAATGAAGTGTCAAGCTTTGTAACCCCTTTATTTGCTAACTTCTTATAGCATTTCCAACTTCTGCCTGATCTCAGTAGTACGGCCTGCAATATGACCTTCATGACCCTGCACAGGGCAAAGTTGGAACAGTGTTTGTCAAAATTGCATTTTAAAGTAAACCAAGCTGATCATCCTCGCTTGCCCTCGCTAGTTTGAAAGGAAACACTTTGTCACATCTTTTGCCGTCTTGTAATTAGCAAAGAATTAATAATGCCTATGCTTTTGGTATCAGGATAAAGTGACAAAAGTTAAAGGACTGTCAATGAGTTTACCTGAGAAAATACTAAAAAAACTATAGTGATAGCAGTTCAACTCTAATTAATGACTTGGGAATGAGTGCAATAGTGAGGAGTCACCTCAGCCACTTTATGAGTTATCTTTGGAGTAAATACCTGATTTGCAATTTTAAAACTTCAATTAACAGAGAGTTGGATGTACTCTGTATGTATGGATGTACAAAAGCGTTAAGTGTGTATCCTTTTAAAATGTTTAAATTAAGAGAATTCAATAATAAAATAAATCCATGCCTCTGCATTAACTGGGAATGATTCAGTGACACAAAGAGAGAGAAAGGATGATAGAGACAGAGAAACAAAAACATTTAAGATAGACTGATCTATTAAAATGTCAGCAATGACTCAATAAATGGCACCACATTTCATTATGACGTTATGACATGCTTCCGATTTTTAAAAAAACATCTGAACACCTTAAAGTAGGTTTTCAGCCAAAGACCTTTATCAAACAACGATGATCTCCCTTCCTTTTGTTCTAGTGGTCCCCAACCTAAAGTAGAAAGATTAGAGCAAAGGTCTGGACCAGTGCCAACTTGCTGCAAGGGATATAATTAGCCTCAGGGGTCTTTTTTGGACCTGAAACACTCTATTCTCTTCCTTCATGACTAATTCACAAGACCTTGATTCTCCTTTAGCATCTGAGGGTAAGCCTGCTAGCCATGCAAACGCCCAGATGGGTTAAGTTCACCATCCATTTTGTTCTTTTGATGAGGGAATTTCATTATTGTTTATAATTGTTGAAGTGTTCAGTGTTTTCCTCTTTAATTTAAAGCTAGGAACTTTTACATTTAAGTGAACGTCCATTACATTCAAGCCCATGCCAAACCAGTTCAGTCTTTACCCCCCAGGTAAATCTCTCTGTATATATTTTTAAATCTGGTGTCTGTAGCAACATTAGAGTGCACTGTCACACAGGTAATGATGTGTTTTACGCCAACCAGCAATGAGTGGTTTGGTTTTTATTTGATTTGGTTTGCCAGAGCACAAGCGGGGAACAACCTAGAGCCATGTAGAGAGCTCCACGATCCACCATTGCTGTAAAAAAAAAAAAAAAAAGGTCCATTGGAGAGAGTATTTATCATTGAGAATTGTTTGTTTATTTTGTACAGCTATGATTGCATAGTTTGTGTTAATATGCTTCGGCAACATTGTATTGTATGCAGTCATGCCAATAAAGCCACTGAATTGAAATTGAACGGAGATGACACAACTGTAGCGACGGAGTAGGCTACAGCAACTAGGAGTAACCTAAGAAGCGTCCAAAAAAAGTGTCTGATGCTCCAGATAAAAAAGAAACTTGGCGTTCAGAGGAAGGATTACAGACAAAAAAAGAAAGCAATCGACAGTGAGGACAAACGTGGATAACCATTGGTGTAGCTTTTCCTTGTTGGAGAGCGCTGAGAGAAGGAACTGAGAGCAGACACAGATGTCACCTTTCTGCTCTTGGACTGGTTGGTAAAATATTTGGAGTAGGCTATGTAGCTATTACATTTACTCTACCTAAATAATGGATTATTGTTTTGGAACTGTGGAAATTTCTGGGGCGAGCTCACTGTAGGCATACATCATAAACATGCGTCAACAGTGTTTGTGTAATTACTCTCACTGCCAGAAGGGGGAGACAAAAGTTCCACACTCCAGCTTTAATCACTCTTGTACTTGAAGTATTGGCTGAAATAAATGAAAGTAAAACAAAGGCGTTTGCTGCTTATTACACATTTTCTTGTATGTGGGCAGGTCAGGTGCTGCTACATCTTTGTCTCAACAGGAACTGTTTGGCTTTCAAGGATAAACTCAGCAAATAATTAAGAACAAAAGTAGAAAAATGGAAAACCCACAGTAGAGCATCTTTTCTTTGGCAGTGATGTAGGTCTTTCTCTATGTGTTAGTAAATATTTATGTTAAGTTACTTCCGAGCCTATCAAAGTCAAGAGGAGAGAAATTCCTCTGATATGGCACATGGAGGAGTTTGGGCTGATATTGAGTTATGAAAGAAGGAGGGGAGAATTTTAGATTTATTCTGCTGTCAGCTCAGAGAAGACAGGCGTGTGTGTGCACTGGTGGATGTGGGTGTGTGTGTGTGTGTAATCATATTGTGTATATGCCTATGTATTTGTGTGTGTGTGTGTGCATAGGTGTATGGGGCCGTAGCTGTCTTCCAAGTCGATAGACACACTCTGTCACCACTGGCAAGTAATTGACAGCTTGGAGTTTGCAGTGACACAGGCCTTGCATATATTTCCTCCATTACCTTGTGTGTATGTCAGCCTGGAGTTCTCCCTGGCAGTGCATTCAGGAGTCAGCTAGCTCGGCAGGGGATTAAACAAACACCTTCTATTCGGGCTTATGGGGGGGAATGATAAACCCTCTCACCCTCAATCAGCAGGTAATACAGGTAATACAGGCTTTCCCTTTCTTATTGCTGATTAGTTATTTAAATACAGTAGGGCCAACTACTGCACTTCCTGCTGCTGTATATTGCTTGCAGTCCAAAGTCAAGCAGTTGCAAGTAATTTGTTTCTTGTTTTAATTATTTTGTTTGTATGTGTATGTGTATATATATATATATATATATATATATATATATATATATATATATATATATATATATATATATATATATATATGATGATGGATTCATCATCCAGTGTGGAAAGGCTGGATAGCTCGATTTGATAGGCCACGGGACACTCACGGGGGAACAAGGGTTCGAATCCCCCTCGGGGCGCAATGAGCAATGACCCATCATCCAGTGTGGGTCCTTAGGCAAGACCCTTCACGCTGCTGCCTACCTCATGATGATGAGTGACGATGAAATGATTGACATGCCGGCTCAGACGTCGCCCGGCCAAACAAGGTCTGCGTCAGGTGTTGGGGAACCAGGGCATCGAGACGACAAATGGGCTACTGGAACAAGACGACAAATGGGCGAGATGCGATAACAAGGCTCTGTTGGAATGCTACTACTCCAGTAACCCTAGTCAGAGGGGTTACATGCACATGAGCTGGAGAAGGCCTGGAAGGTGAAGGCAACAGTGGTGCCCGTGGTCATCGGAGCACTCGGGGCAGTGACCCCCAAACTGGAGGAGTGGCTACAGCAGATCCCTGGAAGAACACCAGACATCTCGGTCCAGAAGAGCGCAGTACTGGGAACAGCAAAGATACTGCGCAGAACCCTCAAGCTCCCAGGCCTCTGGTAGAGGACCCGAGCTCGAAGGACGAGACCACCCGCGGGGGTTGAAGGACAAAGTTTTTTTTTTATAATTTTAATAGTCTGAGTAGTCAATGTACGGTTTGCCAAATCATGAAAGCACAGTGTCAAGGGGATTCAAACAAAAACCAATAATTATTTGAATCCGTTGTGTATGGCAGCTGTTCACACCTACATGGGGCTGTTTTCAAATGAATGGCAGTTTCATACGTATTCAAATTCTAAGGATTCTAAGAAGACGAGAGAAATTGCTATTAAATAGGGTATTTTAGTGGTAATATTTCCGAAGCCTAAAATCCCCTAAATTGAATGTAGTTTAATGGCTGAATTGATCAAACCATCCATTATTCATTGACAGTGACCTTGCTCACGTGTAAGGATACACATCTTGAATTGTCAGTGACTCTTCTTTCTCTCCTTGACACTGTGAAATGTCAAAGTTTCTGTGAAAGGCACTATGTCAGAGCAGCTAAACTTTGAAAGATTTGAACAAGTAGGGAAAGAAGGACAGTAGTAGAAGGTAGGCAAGTGCAGTCGCAACACACATTTTTAGCTTTCTGTAGAAGTATCCGTAATTATTCACTCATATCCATTTGCAGGGGGCTTGGCAGCCAGAGAAACGTTATGCCGCAATTTGTCTTTCCCTCTCTCTTTTTCTCCTGCTGCCTTCTCCCCTACAAATCGTTAGTTTCACTTTTCATTAGGCTGGATCAATAAGGCGGATCAGTCGCTCGTGGCGAGGATACTGCGTGGCAGACACCCCTCTCTCTCTACTCTTTTTTTCTCCTCATTCCGCCTCCCTTGTTCTCTTTTGCTCTGTCATTGACTCTAGCTATCTTTCCAGCAATCCTACGGTGAAGGAGGTTGGGAGAGGCAGCAGGAGACAGGAGGCAGCAGGAAGCTTGAAGGGCCCAAGAAAGAGACGTGAGCCAGCGATTGCACTATAGTACTACTCAATAAAGCAGAAATGGCAAGGCTGAATGATAACCCAATAAAGTTTAATTAAGAACCAGTAACCTCTCAAGCTTATAGTAATAATGAAAGTGGAGGCTGCATGCAGAGGAAGGAAATTAAAGTGGAAATGTAAGGGTCTGTAGAACCTTAGTCATATTGACAATGTCTGCCAAAAGGGAAACATTAGCAATGATTTAAGTCCTTTCTGATGGTTTTAATACAAAATATATCTTTTGTTCTAAGGATTCACTGCAGATATTTTATCATGTTTTGGGTAAGACTGCATGTGAATGCCTGTGTTTGTGTGTGTATTTATATTTATATTTTCTCTGTAATTGGAAAGTGAATAAGGACACATACTGTATACTTTCATTGTTGTGGAGCACCACTTTTGTTAGGGCCCCTTGAGCTCTGGTAGTACTTCTGTCCAGTGTTTAGGCTCAAGAGTGTAGCTTTGGGTTGAATATTTGGGATGATGCATGTGAGCTAAATTGTCCTGAGCTCCTTCAGAACACCTTGACGTTGATCTCAGTATTGTATCAGACAAAAGCAAAACACTGCTTATGCTGCATTTGTTCTAATGAAAGATCAGATATCACACACATAGCTTAGAGAACAATAAAGACATGTTTTGCAATGTTGATGTGATTCTGTCATTGTGACCGTTAAATCCTCAGAAGAATTTGAGAGTGAGAAGCCAGTGACGCCAGTGAAGCCTTTTCCATGAGTTGCTTTGCACATCAGTGATGGGGGCTTGGGAGGTGGTTGGTGCTAGTACAGTGGTGTTGTTTGGAGTCTGTGTGTGTGTGTTTAATTCAGACTCACCCAGCACAGTGAGACGGGCAGGACGGGACCTCATGGCAGCCTGGACCGCCTGGCACTCAAACACAGCGTCATCCATCAGCTCAACACGCTGGATTCGCAAATGGTGCTGTCCTGCACCGTGGTCGCCAATCACTGTGTAACGAGGATAGCCTGCAGCGCAAACACATTTGTTCGTTTTAATCACCTTCAAAATCAAAATACTGCTCGTTTGCCAAATGCAAGAAGGTCAATTTGTCATTTTAAAGTTTTGCATACTTATGGCAACAACAAAACACAACAAAAAGACACAGCTAAATGTATACAGTCAGATAAAACATGTTATTATCAAGCTGTCAGTTTTAATTGGAAATAAAACAATGTGTCGATGTTACAATACACAATATTAGCTTGCGCGTGTTAACTGTAATTGAGCTGCATAACCATATAATTCAAATAGACGGCAGGTGAGAATATTATAGATTACAGGTAAGTACAGTTTTTGATTCTTCATTTGCTAATTTACTCAAACTGCATTTTCATACAAGGTTGAAATGAATTGCATAATACATGTTTTTATAGCACTCCTGCCAATGTTAATGAGCTGCTGTGGAGGTTGCTGCATTCTGGAGAATGATGTTTTACTGCAACCGTAAACAGGAACAGCTAGAGTTTGAGTTGTTTCTGCATTGCTCTGTGAAATGATTTATTCTTTAATAATGCAAGAAAGCAGAGCAATATCCAAGAGACATGGGCATTTTACACAAGTCAAGTGAGATGGTTTTAAAGATATCCCCTTAACTATTATTGAAATATGCATTGAGAGTGTGTTGTGGAGTGCATTCCTCCACCGGGGCAAATAAGCAGGAAGAAGAATGTGTTTGACTGGGAAGCTTTATGGGGTATTTCTCATGCTTTTGGAATTGCTCGTCTCTTAAGACCCCTTTTCTTTTTCTCTCACTCCATCTTTCTAATTATTGGTGATACACTATATGGAATGAAATGAGAATGTCTGTCCATAAAAATGCACTCCAAACTTTGTTTTAAGAATTTCCAGCAAATAATTGCTTTTTCCTACGGTTGTCCTTAAATAATTGATCAATGATGAAACTAATGGATAGGATTGGAGAATTTCACAGCAGAACAAGGCCAGACATTTAACAAAGCCTCACTCTAACTTTGTGCTTTGTAAAAGAAAACTTCACACTTTAGACTCATACAGTACACTTGTCATTCCTTTCCAAAAAGTCTGTCAGTACCCATCCAACTGTTGGGTCATTGCCAACAAATGTTGGGGAGAAAAATATTGATTTAACAGCTAGCCAATGACTTATGTTCACTTCAGAGATCCCCAAACACTTCAGTCTTTCACTGTAAAGGTTTTATAAGCTGGTTATATGTTTTAGCACCAAAAAGGAACATAACAGACTGGGCAGCCTTATAACAGCTTTTTAGTCCTTGAAATTGTCTACTGCGAAAACCCATCGTATGTTCAAAGTCCAATTACTGACTGTTGCTTCGTTGAATCCAGTTGCCTTTAATAGAGCATTAAGTCGGCCTCATTCTATGCTGGTGGGGTGAGTTACAGCCGATTAAGCCACCCTCTGCATTTCATCTTCCTACGTGTAGCCTTTAATCTTATGGGTCTGTACAGTGGGAGGACGAAGGACAAAAGAAAGCCTGAACATAAAAATTAAAGCTGGGGAAAAGAGAAACAGATGAAGGCAAAATAAGTGGCAAGCTAACTAAAAATGAGCAAAGATAGAAACTGCACCAGTGAATTATTTGTTGGAAAACTACTCGCACAGTTTATAAAATGTTTCCTCTCTGAATTTCACATTACTTGCTACAATATGTCCTACACAGTGGGGCTTCAGTAAAACAGGTTGTAAATCGAATAGGGTTAACAGAGACCTGATCACAACTAAAAGCTTCCATTAATAGCATTAATAACCATTGACTAAAAAATGAGCTCTCTGCTTTTTCATGCTCTAATGCCTAGAATAGAGGAGGTACCATTATGTGCACAAGGTCAACCAGAGAACCATTTTGCTTCAGTGTTATGTTCATTGATGAGATTTAAAGCAATAATGCCAGTGCGGATCACAAGGGTAATGATCATTGCAGATTCTGAATGATGTGACCTTGAGTTGACTCCAGTCTACCTAGGGAGTGCGTATTGTACCTACCCCAATAACATAATTGAGTTCAAAATGCACTTTTTTTCTTAATTGTACCAAGGTATAAGCCATGTGAATTTTTTTTACACAAACAGATGATTTGGCCAATTACCTCATCTGTGCCTCTGGCAAACTAAGAATAATTTTGTTGTGTGAAGATATGGCTCTGTTCCAGTTTCTCTCTGTGCATTAGCAGGATCCAAAAGGAAAAGTAATTTGCATTTTGGTAGACACCTTATAAGCACCTTGATCATGCATTTTGTCAGTATGACTAAAATTATAATGGGACACATGAAGACTGATCACCTCTGCACATGTGATGTGTTCCTATAAAGGGCCATTGATCTTAGATCTCAGCGAATTTCAAAGACACAATGTGTTACCTAAAGCAAATAATGTAAAGTAGGCCCATTAAGGAGGAATGAATCCATCAGGGGGGAAATGGATTTGTCCTGAGGCTGGAATCAATGGTGTACGTGCATGTGTGTGTGCATATAAGTATTAAGACACTTGAGGCGTGGCCTAGTGATTTATAGCATTCACCTAGAACATGTTTCACACAGTGTAACCACCAGGGGACAGAAACAGGTTAACTGCAGCTGTGAACAGGTGACCAGTGTTCAGTTTACTCTCAGGAGTGGCAAGAGTGACACATGCTTGCTGGTGAAGGTCTGCTAACTGTCAGCCTCTCTTCTCAAGAGCTTATTCCCTGAGTGCGTGGCATAAACACTCCCTTCTCCGTCTTCACTGTGCGCACACCAGGATAATTCACTTATAGCTGCTTTGTCTGTTGTCACTATCATCACGTGCAGCAGATACTTTCTCTGTCATGCATATTCATGACATTGATTGGTATGTTCTGAGCAGTTGTGGGGCTACTTTACTTATCTTTAATTAGAGTGGAAAAGCGTGACACAAAAGGGAATGAATAGCAAATTCAGGGATAGATAGGAATCATTGGCTTTTGTGGTGTGATTTCTTGCGCTGAATGGTGAAAAAGTTCTCTCAGTTTAATCACTGCTCCTGTGAATGGAAACAGGTCCCAGGCGGAGCACAACGTTGCCGACGCAGCTTCTTTCCATGAATAGCAGAGCAGACCTATATTATTGAAATGCTCCATGCAACATTTGATTCGTCACACTTTTTATGTATACAGCTGCCACTTTCCTTTCATTGTGTACATCTTGCAGGGGATGTACCATCACTTTTTTACTGCTGCATGTATTGCTTGTGTATGTAGGCAGGAGTGATAAAAAGGACAGCTGTGGAGCGCTTCATTTTGAAAAAGTGTCATCCGTCTCAATAGAAGGCACTCAGCCCCTGTCTGTATCATACTGTTGATTCTACCTATCTTCTCCAGGCAGGCAGCTATTCCTCCTCATAAAAAAACCCTGTGCATTTTTTAAACGGTTTAAGAAAGAAAGATCACTCCAATTCTACATGTCGGGCCTGATTATTCAACCAAATAATAACAAGAGAATGGTTGTTGGAGAAGTGCAAGGTCAGGATAGCATCTTGTCCGTGACTGTTAAACTATTCACAGATGTGTTGTTAAAGGTTGATCTACTGAAGTTCCCTTGAGTGTTGTGACTCAACAGTCTCTGTTTTCTCCGTTCTGTTCCTCCCTCTGTCTTTGGCCATTGTTGAAATGAGATTTCATCTTGATTGTCTTGTATTGTTAAACCAATAAAAATAGAAGAGGAGAGAACAAACTCTACATCTCTGCTCCTCTCTGACCCTAAATAAAATTGTGCTCTCTCTTCCTTCCTTCCTCTCCCTCATTCTGTCTCTAGCAATCATAAGTACTCTCCCTGTCTGCCACCTCTTCCTCCAAAGGAGACTCGAAGACTACAGGACCATTGTTTACTACAACCCCTCATCCTCCCCTGGGCCTGATAAGAACCTGAAGAGGGAATAGGATGGCTTTACTGGGGCTCTGTCAGCCACTGAGGTTTAATTACAGACCATATCGGCGACAGGGAAGGCCTCTAAGAGTGTTTGCTAAAGGTCAGAGGATAGAAGACCCCCAATCTCAAGTGAAATACATAGTTAATCGCTCCTGATCAATAGAGATGTTTGTGTTATAAAAATGGCTGCAGTTGAATATTTTGTCACCGTGCCTTGAATTGCAATCATTTTGATTTTTAAGTGGTCACACAAAGGTGGTGTGTGAGGCAAATTAGAAAGCTGTGAAATAAATACTGTGCCCTTATAGAGTAATGCATCCTGCTGTGTATAGAGCGCAATGTACAGATTCAAATGGATCTCTGTTTTGGAAGAATTGAATGATCGTTTCATTAAATGATGCAGGCATACTACTCAATAGCTCAGGGCTTCAAAAGGTTGTAAATGTTTATTTAGAGGAGTGATGTGTTTCCTTGAAATTCAACAAGGTCATGAATATATATTAAGCCTCTATTGGTGGAACAACAGGCTACTAAATGACAGTGCGATAGTCACTTTTACTCCAAATTAAACAATTAAGGCAATTATACATGAGGTGCAGGGTAATTAGAGGACGCCAGCTACTCTTCAAAAAGCCATTTAGCAGCCTGAAGCACCAGAGAAAGACCAGTGCCACTATTGATTTCACATTTCATTCGGATTTTTGTGCATCTCTGCCAAACACAAAGTATAAGTGATTTAGGTCTGCATCTAGCACAGAGACAGAAATGCATTTTTTAATCTGTTTGGTCATGTTGAGTGATATAATTATTGATGTTTCACGTAACACTTGTAATATAATACTAATGTAATTCTATTTTGTAATACACTATTATGAGACCTCTTTTATCTGTTTGTGGAGTGATATATTTGGCAGAGGGTAGGATGTTGACATGTGGAGGCTTTAGATAACAAAAGCAACCATTTGAAAATGACAGTTATATTAGAGAGTGTAATTAATAAAGATGATGGAGAAATGCGAGTGATAAATGCTGTTCCTTACCAGAGAGGTCTCTGCCAACTCCCAGCGCTAGGCCATCTTTGATCCACAGGACAACGCCTTGGTAACCAGGGATAGTGCATTGTAACGTCACAGGATGGCCTGCCACCACCACCAGGTCCTCTGGCTGCTGGGAAAACATGGCCTCTGCCCCTTAAGAACAAAATAAGAAGGGAAAGGTGACGTTGGACCCATTTAAATCATTACGTTATTTTAATATAACAAGGAGAAGAGGGCATGAAAATTTAAAGATAAAAGAGGGCAATAAGTATGGTTTTACAAACACCTGCTTTTAATGTTTCAAGAGCTGAATGAGGGGCAAATGAAGGGAAGTGCATTTTAATTCCACCAATTTCACTCAAACCTCTTGTCAAACTCTGAACTCAGAACCCTGAAGGGTGATATATAAATGTGGCACATTCTTTTACTATTCATGATACGGAGACAAGATACTGTACGCGCATCAAAGGTGTCAGTGCAGCACCAGGACTGAAGCTCAGGCTAAGAGACAGCCGTCACAGCTCAGCTTGGTTCATTTATGAAGGATGTCACTGTACAGATGGGCTGGGCTCGTACACACCACAGCAGATAACGCGATCTTGTCTGCCAACACTGCTCTAGTGGCATACATTAACTCGAGCTCACACCCATTTATTCCAACTGTGCAACTGCTATTAGCTGCACTCCTCTGAAAGTGGTGTGCAGTGAATTCCATTAGAGGCAGAGGGTGTGTTAATGCGGAGGGGTACGATGGTGGAGGGTACAGAGTGGTACTGATGTGTAGTTAGAAACACTGGCAGGATACCTAAAGCGTTCACACACACACACTCTGACATGCATTCACAGTCCGATTTGGGAGCACAAATTGCAGCAAGGGTTTCACTTCCTCTCTCACGCTTTACTGAGACAGCTTTGTTCACAGCTATTTCTTAATTTCAAACTTCTATGTTCAGCTGCTTAGATCAGGATGTCTACCTTTTCTTGAACAACTTAATATCCTTATTTCTCTTAGATATGGGCAGTAGCATAAACACACACACTTTTCTTTAACATAATCACATGCAAATAAAAACCTGATAGAAGAATACCATGTGAATTATAATAACAAGCAGAGCAAAGACAGCAAAGAACGTGAAAGTGTGTTTTCATCTTACAACATCTTTGAATCACATTGCAGTCATCTACTGCAGTTGTTTGTATGCTTGGTTTTATATTCAAAGGAAATAACTTATCCTATTGCAGACACGGAAATTGATTAGCTTTGTTGTATGATTTCCAACCACATCAGAGAAAGGATTGTTGTCATACAAGAAACTGATTTTTAATTTAGTTGGAAAATGCCATTAGAATCCCCACAAGTCATTTTTCAGCCTTGAACTGAATTCCACGTGATGGATAGCTTGTTAAAGATGTAAGCAGAAGTTTTGATATTGATTCATGCACTCTCTTCCCTGTGTACACTGTCACACATGCCTACGCACCATACACACAGACATAAATACACAATCCTGTGTACTGCCTAATTTTAACACACATCTATTACTAAACCAGCATCAGGAAAAATAATGTGCAGTACCTTTTCATCATCTCGAGATTCAACAGCTTCTCCCTGGCTAACAAGGCCTTTCGTACATGTGCATTTATATTGTGGGTGATGCTGGCTAGATGAGACTTTATCTCACCATACGCATTGCCCTTCACATCTAGACAGCTTTGTTCATCCCTGTGTTCCCACGTGAGGAGCTTATCTCAGCTGTACTTTGCTACCCAGTCAGCAGCACGCTAACATATAGACAGCTACTCAACAGATCTCTTGGCATGTTCTGGAAAAACATTGTAAACGCCAGGGAATCTTGTATCTGCTCAGTCATGACTGATATTATCAAACAGTTCAGTGTGTGCTGTAATTGACTTTTGGAGGGATCTCTCTCTCTGTTGGCAGTACAAGCCTGCATGCTTCCTACAACCAGCCTATATACACTCATGTCCTTCTTCTCTGGACTCTTCATGCCTCATGTGTTATCAAGAAGAAAATAGATTGGAGATTATTTTTCAGAGACAGGCTAACTGTCATGCTGCTCAGGCAGAGCAGCGCGGTTTTAGCTTGATTACAGCATTCAATAAGGGGAAAAACATTCCTCGCTGTTTAATACGCTGTTTTGCACAGAGACATATTTTAGCACACAATTTGCAGGAGTTCATGCTAATTCTGTGTCACACTTTGCCCTGAAACTGTTGTAAACAAATATTTGACTTCTCAAACAGCCCCCTCAAAAATATTAATTATCTGTAGCCTACTCAACAGAATCACACGTCTCTCACACAAATATACACAAGTGAGCCATTACTGGTAATTTCACTTTAACTTGAGCTGCATGACTTATAGGGGTACTCCACCGATTTTACACATCAAAATCAGTTTACTTGTCACGGGGAGTACCACTCAGCCCTTCTGAAGACCGCTGTATAATGTCTTCTGTGGCTCTGGAGGGAGCTTTCCAAAGTAAAAAAAAAAAATAATAACCCTGATGATGTCAGGGAGGTTTAAAATTCTTAACAAAAAGAATGTTTCAAACTGGCTGTGTGGAGTTTGAAAGACATAAGCATTTACCTGGCAGGGAGGGTCTAACACATCACACATTTAAGTTGGATTATGGGACTCAGTAGGAGCCAGTGTTTTTGGATCTTGACCCATACTGGGGACTAAAAGTTAACCCCCTGACTTTATGGAAGTGCAATACTAAATGTCTATAATAATCCTTTAAAAAGACACTCAGACCAAAGCAGAAGAATCATGGCTGCAACAAGTAGTGATGTTGCTACACAGCATAGTAAGAGAACATGCATGGCACAATAGGATTGGAGTATTCAACCACCAGCCAATCAGAATCCAGATTGAGCACACCAAGCCTGTTCTCAAACATTGACGAACACATGGTTAAATGCTCAAAACTCAAAGTGACTGTGAACGTGACTTCAGGTGTGCTTGTCTTGAATTGAGACTTGACACTTGAAACTTGGTCCTACCTCTGTATTATGTTAAGCAAGCATTCTTTGAGCACATTTTACTAAAAGTTTGTACTCTGTTGCCATGCCAAGACTGATATCCTAAAAGGGTTATTAAAATACGCCGGTGATAGAAAGAATCAAAGACTTAACTGACACCAGCTTGTACCTGTCACTTGAGCAGTTAAAAAGTGACCTCCTATATTCAATTTAAAGCCTGGCTGAGTCTTGCAACAAATGTGTCTTCATAGGGACACAGCGGTAAAGAAATGGGGTGATGTGTTTGAGAAGGCTGGGGCTTACATCAAGGTGGCTGCATTCATTCATCCATCCCCTCTGCACTGAATAAATCTCTGTCACTTCTGCCAGATTTATCCTTCACTGGGCATCACAGCGTTGGCAAAAAACGCGCCCTTCCCTAATCTACTTCTTCTTTATTCTCTGCCAGGCATGACACGCAACAGAGTGAAGGCAACCCACGTCCCCTCACTTATTCATGAAAAATATTTTCATAACTAAAATGCCCAATTAAGAATTAAACACCTCACTTTAGACTTTCTCACTGACAGTAATATGAGGGGAGGAGGGTGATTGTACTCAGGTGCCCGCAGAGCTGGAGATCCACATTAATAACACTTTATTAAGCATCCTAATGCAGTTTACTAGAGAGCTTGGTAAAAAAATAAATAAATAAATAAATAAACAAATAATAAAATGAAAAACAGTCTAGACATTCCAATTAGCTGTGAGATAAATGGGCTTGACTTCAGGGGTTATGTTCTGTAAATGTGTGGGCACACAGAGCAGAAACAGACACCTTTTGTCTGTCGCTAGAGACAACAGACAGCCCTGTGGGTTTTCTCACTCAGAAACAGCCATACCTGTACTATGAATAGAACTTCAAAAAATAAAAAGTGAATTACTTAGTTTGGTTTCATATATTGCATGGGAAGAGTAGTGACAGTAACAGAGAAATGTTTTACTTCAGCCCTTTGGATTTGCTAAATCGAGCATTGTGCTTCTTTCATAAGAGCTTATCCACCTATTATCTAACACCACTTTTCCTTAAAGACACACTGCAGATTTTGACAATGTAATCACATATTTTACATTGACGGTCATCGTGTTAGATGGAAAAAAAGAAGTGTATCTTCTTTTTCTGTCTTAGCATAAGGTCAGTCCAATTATGATATGGAGAACAACAGCATTTCAACAACGGCCAAAGTGCAACTGCAGGGTACATCTTCAAGGATTAGAAGGGCTTCCTCACACAACATATCACAAAGACTATATTTGTCAGCATTTCTCGCTGTGCAGACTTTACATGACAATCATCATAAATTAAATCTCTCAACAAAGCTCAGGTTGTTACAGAAAAAAGGAAGGATTTTCTAAAAGCTTGTCTGTAATTATCCACATTCAAACAGATGAAGAAAAGAAGAAACATGTTTTCTACATTTCTATAGCCACATATCTTTATCTATCTTTTGTATATTCAGGTAAATGACAGTGGTGAATCCCCTTGCAAACACCTATGCATTACCCCTTACTGGCTATGTTTATCTGCATCAAATCATAGACTAGGAAATCATTTTGGTTTTGATTGAATCCTCTGCATTTAGAAAGGTGAGGCCAGAGACCTTTGATAAGGATTGCCCAGTTGTTTCAAATGGTGGAAAAAAGCAGGTAGTTAAAGACTATGCACAGAGCCATATTCATAATGTGGACTGGCACTTTGCATCGCCTAATGTTGTCATTTCACTCCAGATAATTTGTTTACCATTGGATGGCTACTGCATTTCCAAACACTCCAACACTATTTTCCCCTCAGTGCTAACTGCCCCCAATTTCATCACTCTTTGCCAATCAGGCCTGGAAATTACCGTTACGGACACACATCCAGCCCACTTCAGAGAAATAATCAGCATGCTGTCTGTGCGGCATATGGCCACACAGCACCAAAGCTTAGCCCAGGATCATTATCAAAAACTATTACCCCTCTGGCCTGGGCATTTTATACCAGCAACGTAGAAGCACAGGAGGTCTTCAGAAAATAGAGGAGTGGGTGAGTTAGCCATATGTGTTGTAGTTTGGTAGACAGTGACTACAGTGTCTCTTTTTTTTTTTTGATGGTAGTTTTCAGTGGTACATAAGTGGAAGTAGGGAGACAGGTGGTCGGTGGGGTGGGGATTAGGGGGGACTGAGGAGGAGAGGTTTATTTTTATCTTCTTCTAATCTACTGGTAGTGTTGCCATAGGTGACAGGTGCTAGTCACTTTTGATAAAGGTGTGAATTTAGAGATTAAATCAGATCATCAAATATCACACCTACTGGTCCATTTGTTTGAACCACAAAGAGCAGATGCACCCCACAGGAACCAGAAAAGTATATTTTCTAAGCACTTTCTTTTTTTCTAGCCTTTCCAAAGTTCTGTAAATTATTACTTAACTCTTGTAAAAGGACTCCAGTGGTGTTTTTATTTCTTGTCAGCAGTTCAATATAAACACAAATCTCAAATAAAAAAAAATACTCTATCTAAAGCTTCATCTATCTCAACTGAATCTTGCCTATTGCAATGCACACCCTCCCCATCTCTTCACCAGAGCTCCTACCCCTCTGAGGCAGCGACGCACATTCTTGTCCTTCGTCACCAGACACTGATTAGTTATAAGCCCGCAACTAGAGCATGCATTCTCTCATTCTCACCATAGGTCTAATGGCCATGATTCGTGCACTAATTATCTGCAGCATAATCATTAAGTTGACATTGTCAGTGAAGCATGCCGTTGTGAGACTCATCAATCCATTTAGAGAATAGAAACCACAGGAGAATGACTTCTATCTGGCTTCTGGTTATATGACTCCCGTCCAAGTCAGTTTCAAATTGGTGATAAATGTATTCTGTAAAATGTCTGAAAAAGCATTTTGACAAATTTGAAAAAGGAAGCAAGCTCAATTTCAGAGGTGTTAACGCAACATTACTGCAAATGTGTGACAGAAACTTGGCAGGAAAACAGCCAACTAATTACCAGTCATACCCACTGAAAGTCACGCTTTGATCAACTATGTTTTATAATCTAATTTATTCACAATATAAATTCAGAAGCAATGGGTCACCACATACCCAATAATTCTGATTAGCTGTGATTGATTTACTGCTTGTAAGAGTGTAATCAGGCAATTAGAAGGTCATTTTCTTGATATTTGGCACTTTGAACTTATTAAAACCATAACCTGGCATATTTCTAATAACATGTGTTTAGTACACAATAAATAGAGATGCATGACACATAGAGCCAGTGCACTACACACACACACACACACACACACACACACACACACACACACACACACAAACATACATGATATTAGACAGACTATGTCACATCACGCTAATCTCAGCGTTAAGTGACTGAAAATGAATAGCTCACCTCACCTTGCTGAAATAAGTATGTGAAACTCCATGACCGGTACAGCACGTAGATACAAAGAAAGGGGGTCTACACCTATACAGTTAATGCACAGAAGATGGTTTGAGTTCAACACCTTTTTATTCGCTCAAGTCATTCTGACAGAAAATTGCTTTCAGGGTGTTCTGAAAAGTGGAAATTACATGAGACCATGAACAAACATCTACCTTCAGAGAGAGCAGGAACAGCAGGAATGACAAGGCCTCAGATATTTGCCATAGTATTTATCGTAGGTCTGGTATTCATTGTAATAATGGGATTTATTTTTTTGCATAAGATGCTGGAATTTGACATTTTCAAACCTGATTTCACCAAGGTTTCACATATTGTGATATGGAATGATGTCCTATTTCTTCAGACCAGCCACGTTTTTGTTACATGGGCTACTTCATTAATATAAAAATGTAATCCCTCAGATGCAGCTGACAATGTTACAATAGTTACCAATAATGAATATTTCATAAAGCTCTATGAAGCCCATTAGATGAGGCATGTATTATTATCAATCTGTCTTCCTCATCAGAATGTTCAAATCCTTTTTTCCTGCCTGACCACTTGTGAAACAAACACTGTATGCAGATAATACACCAAGCCTATCTTTGCTGTGATGGCTGCCATTATGAGTAAAATTTGTCTGTGGGAATGCAAATTCATGAAGCAGGAAAGATAAACATCAGTGCTGCCGGAAGACGTTGTATTTATGCCCTCTCTCACACTGTGCATTAGTGGAGCATGACAGTTGCCAAGGCATAATCAAGACGGATTGCCTCTGATGATGACTTCTAAAAATTACAAATGGCAGCAGCGGGAAGGCCTTGCAGGCACTTGCTTTATCATCAGCTACACGGCCAGAAGAGGTGAGATTTCATGGACATCAGAAACTGGAGTATCAGGGGCCACAAACGGTTTATTAAATCTCTCTAGGCTGCATCTTTTCTGGCAGTCCACATACAGCCGGCTCCAAAGGTCATCAAGGCATCATGAGCCGTGGAATGGATCCTTACCCTCTTCCAAAATCCAGAGCAGAAAACAAACAAATCTGTTTTAACATCTCCTATGATGGATAAAGACAGAGAGTGCTTTAATGAAGTGTAAAGGTCTTCAAGGTTGTCAGCCTCTAAGCAGTCCAAGTAGTGTGAAATCAAACAATACACACAAAGTAGTTTACTTACTGGATGTATGTGAGCTTTGTTCTGGAAACACAAGACCCAGTCTGACCACTGATTGTAATTACTGTTATAAAGCAGCAACTCCTGTGGGTTGGTTTCCAAGGTAACTACAGTTCAAAGAGAACGGTTCAAATATTCTAGTTAGCATAAATGCGACTGAACACCACACAACCCCCTTTCTCTGGCTGGTATTGATTAAAAAAGTGTGGGGAAATGGAGCGACTCGTTTTGCAAACCGGACTACTTTTTTAGCGTACACTTTTGCATAATGGGAAGTAGGGACATAAAAGAGATGCAAATGAGTGACGGAGATGGAGAAGAGAAGAAGTTTGGGAATTCAGATGGGGCCTGATTGAATAGGAAGGGTCCCTTCTGTTTCTCTACTCCATCATTACATCCTTTCTTTGTCAACTTTCACCACTCCATCACCTCCTGCCTCTTCAGTGCTCTCTGCCGCTGGAGTATTTGTTTGAATGTTTGTTTTCAGAGCTCAAGGCCAGCCTTGCTATTGTCTCTTTGCTGACACATGAACATTTGAGTGTTTACTGAGTGTATGGATGTCAAGAAACTTGAAGATTTGCAAAGGGAATATGTTTGTGCAGGGGGAGGGACCTTGAAGGGTGTTCAAAGTGAGAATACATTGGGATTGATCATGTTCATTAAGAAATGATGAGCATTTGAAACAGACTCAGATGGCTGATTTGATGGATGCGGTGTACAGAGGGCCTTAGTCCAATAGGGCATATCATATATTTTGAGGGAGAGTCCCATTTTTCTATTACATGATATGTCACAGGCACAGAAAGCCACATTAAGCTGCCTTTTGTCCAGCCATAACTCATATTTTGTAGAGCTGACAAGATAAAAGTGTACCTTGACTTTCGAGACTTAGAGGATTTTTTGTCTGTTTGAGTGAGATTAAATCAAGAGATAGATCAAAGCCCTTGGAAAATAAAGCCAAAAGGGATGTATCTGTTAGGAAAGGTGTCAGATTCGCATAAAAGTTTTAATAAGTCAAAGACATTGCTAACAAGTCTTCATGTTTTAAAAATATCTGTGGTCGGATAAAAACCCAACTTCAGCATAATCTGTTTCACATATTTGAATAATATATTTTAATTATTTATTGTTAATGAACACGTTCACTTTTTGCTTGCACCTTTTTCCACAACTTTATTGTAAATAAACATACATTACTTGTACATTTTGTTATGACCATATAAAGGTTACATTAGAAAATTCTTTATAGAAATGATTACAGTAAACAACCCACGAAAAGGGGAACTCAGGGGTAAGAGGCGCCATAAATAAGCCCCACTCTCAGAAACACTTTGTCCAAGATGAGGCTCTCAAAGTACAACAGTGCCGGCACTTTGAGTTATTTACTGCTGTTTTCAGCATCCCACTGAAATGCATGTCACATCTGTCAAGGTTTCCCTTGCAAAGCTATGTTGTATTGTTTCTCTCACTCTATTCACTGTGAGCTGTGGAACACAGGTATCAACATTTTGTTCTTTATGAGCAAATATTCGGCTGCATAAGACAGTGTGTTAAGTCTGCATCGTCGCTGGCGGGATGAACAAAGGTACAGCATGAGCGTGAGAGATGTGGGGAGAAATATAGGCTCAGCGAGTTTGCTTTAATGGATTCACAGGTTTTAAGTGCAAAAGACCAGATATATAGATAGATAGAAAGAATTTACAAGATAGATAGAAGTGGAAGAAACTGTCACATTACATTTTTTAAGAACACAAATTCCTCTCTGAGATGGCTTATTACAACACATTGCTCATTTCCTGTTGTGTTGACTTCAATGGATTAGAGTAGAAAGAATGGTTATTTGATACAGAAAGAAAGATGAGAGTCCTGCTACTACCATTTCTCCAGGGACACAGCAGTTAATGCTCACATTTCTTCAGTTGAGATGGATTTATAATTATCCACTTCCAGTGATTAATGGTCTTATAATTATCTGAGATGAAATACAACAACACAGGCTTGTGTGGCTTCACTCACAATCAAATTGTGGGATAATAATAAAAACACTATAAGGATGAAGGGATAAGCAATGTGGTAATGATAGCAAGTCACAGTGCTTATTGGTAACTACAAACATTGTTGTCTTGGCTTGGAAACACTCTTCTAACCGCAAAGCCATAACCCTCCGCCACTCTAAGAATAACTAAATAACTGATGTCACTGTTATTTTTCTGAGAAAAAAAAAAGATTTATTACGTTCTGAATTTTAACAATCACCAAGCAGAAATTGAAATGGTCTTCCGGAAAAAGGAATGCAGTCTCATTAAAAGAGATGCTCTCACTGAGCTTTCTCTGACTCATAAAATCCCCATTCGACACCCTCCAGACAGTGGAGACATCCATTTTCCTCTCATCGTCTTCAACTATTTGCTTCCCTTGGAGACAGCCTCATCTCATTCTTCTTCACTGGCTGCTGTGACATTGAAGGAGACCCCTAATCAAAACATTTGTCTTTCTTTCAGCCTGCGCTCAGACCGGTGAATGAGAGCTGACACCAGAGGGAGATGTATTTGTCCCAATCAGAGCCTCATCTCCGTGTCACCGCCGGGCGAGTGTTTTATCTCGACAGGGCACTGATGAATCCGCCACTTAGGCTTGATTTGGAGGAGCGGCTCGCCACTGCCGAAGTGCCAGGTTAAATCACAACGTCAGTGGCTGAGCCATGGCCATTACACGCAACACAGGCATTTTGCCTTTACCATTAATGCTCATAAATGTTGCAATAATAATCCCTTACTTCTCCTTTGTTGTCAGTTGTAATTATGATTCTGTGTTGTATTAGGAATGGAAATTATATTGGGGTTTTTTCTTGCATTCCTATTTGAGTGTCATGTAAGTGTCAATTATAGTCTTAGGTTGTCTGATCTCTCAAACTATTTTATCTTGTAAATGTGGCATTACATTGATCTTTATCTGCAGACAGTGAAAGGAGATGCCTTAACACCATTTATTAGATGGTGTTAAGCTATCGATGTGCTACCACACTTATTCAGACTCTTAACAAATCTCTTAGCTCAATGCTGTCACACCTTTGTCACATGTGCTGCCAAATTTAAATAAAAATAAATAACTAATAGGCTGCATATGTCACAACTGCCACCACACCACATAAGACAGCTTACTGAGATAGTTAACAAATCAGGAGAAGGCTACTGATCTTTTGTGTCATTTTCAAAGAGAGGTGTTTCAAAGGAAGGGCTCAGATGTTAGCCCTCAACATCCATATTTTTTCCTTATACTTGTGCCATGGCTACCTTGTTCAAATTCCAAAACAGCTCTGTAGACAGGAACCCATCTCAGGTTTGATTTTCTGATAGATCACTGTCACCACCTTCTAACAATAACAGGCTTTCATGACAGCCTCCATTTTTTCCATTAGGGCGTATTTAACTTAAACCCTGTCTGGTTAGCAGGTTGTACGGTATCAGCAGCTCTACACATAAATGCAGGTGATGAAGATGAGTGTAATATGCTTTGGAGTTAACCAGATGCATGTCGCTATCTGCTGCATTAGTGAAAAAAGCTTTTTGGAAAAGTGGGGAAAGCCTTGCGTGTGTGTGTGTGTGTGTGTGTGTAAAGAGAGAGAGATGAGAGGCAGTCTCCTGCTAGCTACAGTACCTGTCAGACAGAGTGGAATGTTGTTACAAGACAAGGAAAGGAGGCTTTATCAAGGTGTGCAGGATACCACTGGCATGAGATAAGAGGCCTGAGTCGGAACTACATTATGCCACACCTTCACTAAGAGGACTCTGTCAAGACAGGAGTAAAGAGATCCATTTCAGTGTGGGAGCCACCATAATACTTGACTGCAGAAAGCCATTACCTTTCAAGTATACGCTCTACCTTTAAGTGCATATAGGGCAATAAGCAGAAACTCTATCCTGTAATTTCATTTGGATTCCCAAATCCGTTCTTTGAAATCTGCTCTTAAATGGACAAAAACATTATTTCCAGAAAGCTGTAGGCAATATCTTTAAAGTGCTGAAAAAGGGTGAAAAGCTGTAGTGTGATTGGAATGGGAATTCAGCTTTTATAAGAGGTGTGGTTTACAGTGAGAACATCAGACCAGATGATTGTCTGTAAAGTCTGTACGTCATGGACAGCACTTGAGTTAGGAGCT